>NW_021703765.1:75162995-75181778 GCF_005190385.1 Monodon monoceros
GAAAGACTGCGCCGTGGGATCGAGCTCATTTTATTTGTAGTAGAGCATTTCCACAGAAAGACTGCGCCGTGGGATCGAGCTCATTTTGTTAATTGCATAATACAACACAGTCATGTTTCATAGAAAACAGTAAATACTCTTGCTTTCATTGATTTGTAATCTTTGGTATTACTAAAGAAAGTATGGAGTATGTGTGACTAGCTCCTAAAACCTCTGCATGTTAAGGGCATAATGAACATTTCTTGAAATGTGGGCACTGCACTTGTAGGGGCCTCTGCCTAATTGCTTTGTAGGCTTTAAACCACTTCCATCTTTTGAGTTTAAGTCAGAATCGTTCATTCAGTATGTACTAAGCACAGATGAATACTGCGGACACATTCCTTGTTGAGGGGAGGGGTACACATCCCTTGCTTTCCTTGCTGAGGGGAGGGGTACACATCCCTTGCTCATAGGCCAAAGGGATACAGTTACAGGTGGTTACAGGACAGTGTGAGAGAGGTTAGGGTAGGGGAAGAGCGGGCACCCTAACACACTGGGGAGAGGCACCTAGTGTAGGCTCCAAGTCAGGCAGGGTTTCTCCTGAGAAGTGACTTCTCAGTTGAGTCTGGAAGGGATGACTAGGAGTTGGCCAGGCAGAGTTTTTATTTATTTATTTGGCTGCACCAGGTCTTAGTTGCGGCACGCAGGCTCCTTTAGCTGTGGCATTCGGCACCTAGTTCCCCGACCAGGGATCGAACCCGGGCCCCCTGCGTTGGGAGCGTGGAGTCTTACACACTGGGCCACCAGGGAAGTCCCCAGGCAGAGTTTTGTATGGAGTAAGGACACAAGTAACTTGCATAGATTCCGTGGCTCCTCACTCCCAAACCAACGGTGGGCATGAAAAATCCGTTACAGCATTTATTTTTCTGGTGAGTTGGATGGAATACAGCTTCAGAATCCTTCTCAACACAGGGCTGTAGGCAGCCGCTACTGATTTATTGGATTTGACACACAAATGAAACCATTTGCTGTTCCTGGCCTGAGGCCTCATAACAAGGCTCCTTTTGGCTGCTGTGAGTACTTGATCAGAATAGACTTGTGACTTTGGGGGTGGCTGTGTGACTATGGTCCTGTAGAGGGTGAAGTTTTACCAGCCATCCCACATGTGCTCCCACATCACCTGTGAAGCATGTGTAGGCGGCACCTTTGCATCTGCCCAGTCCCACGCCCCTTGCCAGCATACTGAGCTTTTTTGTTGTTGGCTTCTTGCCTTTCAGTTGAGCTGTAGTGGTAGAATTGATGAGTTAGGGTCAGGGGCTATGTCCGGCAAGCCTGAGTCACAGTATTGAAAACAGTGAATTCCTTATATTGCACTTAAATGGGGATGGTTCTTAAAAGCCATATGTGTTTACAGACGCTCATCGGAGGAGGCAGAGTGACTTGTTGGCTAAAGCAGCAGTTAGAGAAAAGCCTGGGGACCCGGTTTGACCCCAGCTGTGCCATTAAAATGTTTCTTGTGACCTTGGGTAAGTCACTTAACCTGACTACCAGATTCTTAAAACAGTGCCCCAGGTTGTTGTGAAGAGCCTTGAAAAAAATTTTTTTAGCAAATCACTGGCAGCTGGAAGCAAAATGGAACCATCCCCCCCACAGCTCCCACCTGCTTGGCTCCTTAGAGGAGGAGAAAGGTTCAAGGTTGTTTGCAGCTGTACAGCACTTCTTCCATTTTCTTCAGGTCTCCTAGTCCAAATAAGCAGTCTGCTTATTGGAAATGTACTAGTTAATGAAAGCTCTTCCGTGGTAAATCATTTTAAATTGGCAGTTGCTCTGGTGTGCCGAGCTTGAAAGAGGCTCTATTCCCATTCTTTCAACAAAAAATCAGCTGTGGTCTCTGACCTATTTATTTGGAGGTAAACTCAACGTTGCCAAGCATAAAAAAAGACTGGGAAAAGCATACAGCTTCACTGGTCCGTGCCGTGGCCCGGGATGTCCTTACTTGTTTGGAAAAGGCTTCTTTCTTCCTTAGTTTTTCTTTAGTGTTCTTACATCAGCTAATATATTAGTCGCAGTTGTACTTTGCAAGACACTAATTAGAGAGCCATCAACATTGGGGTCCGGAGGCTTACTGACAATGCAACTGTCATAGTGGTGTCTTAATTGGTTGAGTGTAATTGTCATTAGGCAGCCATAAAGACATCTGGAGCTCTGGAGAAAAATCAGCCCTTTCCCCTACCTCCCTTTTCTATCTGTTCTTGCTTCTCCTGGCCAACGTTATTAAGCGCTTTTAGATCACATTTAGAGTTTGGTCCAGGTCCCTCTGCCCCAGCCAGTGTTTTACCCTCATGAAAATGTCTGTTTCTTTACCACGAGTTCACTAACACAGTCTGAGCACCACTGCTATGGTTGCTTCCATGTGTTAGATTTTAGAGCCTGTTGCTGAGTCATCGTGTAGTACCTGCTGAAATGGGATGTTTATTCTCTTTTCCCATCATAAAGGAGACACCGAGTCTTTTATATTTGCCTTGTGAGTTGTTTTGCAGCATTTATGCTATTATCATGCTTTTTGGCCATGAAGAATGGAGTTGATTTAAACGGATATATATGGAAAATTTCATGTTTACCAAAATAATTTAGCTTATTCCGTGTTTTATAGAGAGGTTTTAATCAGTTTGGAAGTAAATGCAAGAAGTCTGACGCATCTCGATGCACGCATTCCGGGTGTTTCACTGATCATTAGCACTAGAAGGTGGGCAGCAGAAAGAAAAGGAGATGCCACTCAAAGCAGCTGGGGACCCCCTTCTTTCAGCTGTGTGTAAGGCACTGTGATGGAGGCTGTGGCATTGAGGTAGGGCGTTCACGAGGACTTCACGGTCAGGGTGAGGAGACGTGGGATGTAGCAGTGAATGCCATTTCTTCAGGTCCAAGGGCACAGTAGTTGAGTCAGAGAGGCTTCATGGAGGAGGAGGGCCTGGGCTAGGCCTTGAGACGTTGGTGGGCTTGAGTGAGGTAGGTTGTTCTCAATCTTGGTGGCACGTTGGGAAACACTGTTGTCTGGTTCCACCCCCAGAGAGTCAGATTTCATTGATCTGGTGTGCCCTTGGGTATTGGGAGTTTTAAAAGCATCCCAGGTGGCTCTAATGTGTAGCCAAGGTTGACCCACCCAGCTGGTTCATGGGGAGGGAAGGAGCTCCAGAAAGGTGGAGCCAAGGTGCAGAGACACCTATGGTGTGGAAGCCAGTGAACGGCAGGCCTGGCTAGAGGCCAGCTCATGCTAAGGAAGAGGAGAAAGTGAGGCTGGAAGAGGGGTGGAGGCCAGTTTGTGGAGAGTTCTCAGTGCCTGGCCGGTAGTTAAAGCTTCATTCAGTGTGGTGTTGAGGCCTCAGGATGTACAGAGGGCTTCCTAGGTGTCAAGTACTATCGTAGTTCTACTGTTCTGGTCACTGGATCAACATCAGTGAGCAAGACCCAACCCCTGACCTTAGAAGCCTGTGGGTTCGTAGGGGAGACGAACAGTCAGATGACTACACACGTACTCACACAGTTGCCACTCGAGGAAAGTCTAGGCCACTGTCATGGTAGATGATAAGGCTCGGGGTCTAGTGTGGAGGGAGAGAGATCCGCGTAGTCAGGTATTTTTGAGGGCTTGGCTGGTGCGGGGCTGGCTGCAGGTGGGCGAGGCTCAGGAGTGAGGAGACTGCCGTGGGGCGGCCGGGAGCTGATGTGGGAGCGGGACCCGGTGGCAGACGGGGAACGAGAAGGGCAGGAAGGGCGTGCTGACCGCATGTATAGCAGTGTGGGTGGCCGGGGAAGGAGGTATGGAGGAGCCCCTCGGTTTTGTACCAGTGACCTGGGACGGATGCTGTCACCGACAGAATCAGGAACTTGCAACAGGCCAGTCTGGTTGTGGGCTGAGGCTTTTTGAGGAGAGCACGTGTTTAATTTTAGGTGGGTGGAATTGCAGTGGGAAGGGGACAACCTCATGGAAGAAGAGGCTGGTCAGGAGCCTTTTAGATGTTAAAAGATGCTCCTCTCTGTGTGACCTCTGCCCTCCATCTCTCCTCTTCCCCAAAAGAGAGAGACACATTGTATTTCATAGCTCACGGTTGTGTGGTTCAGCAGTTTTTCAAGTTTTGGTTTGGTTGTTGTTGCTTTACCTTGGAACTCCTTGTGTAAAGGGAGCTTGCGGATGGTGGCGCTCAGGCCACCCAAATCCTGTCCTCTGTATCCACTAAGGGGGCACCTCAGAGGACCACGTGAAGACGGCTGGTGTGGTCCCATATGCAGGTCATAAGAAACAGAGTGACCAAGACTGATGGAAAGGACATACGTTTTCCTGATTTGTGTACTTCTTTTTCTCAAAGTTCCTGAGTCCTCTGATCTCCTGAGTTCCCTCTGTCTTTCACTTACCTTCTCTGTATTTCTGAAAGATGTTGCCATCCTTCTTACCCTTCTTTTCTGAATTGGCCGGTTCCTTTCACATAGAATTTAACCTTAAGAATCTAATAATCATACACAGCCTAGAAATTCAACCATGTTATCTCTGTTGAGTGTCTCTGTTGCTAAGCATGTGGCCGTATTGCAGGGAATGCTCGAGTCATTTTTAGGGTGTCAGGGTGAGCCTGGTAGCTTTGGTGCAGTGCGGTGTGTGTTCTTATGGAGGTTTCCTTATTGAAGGTGATATGGAGCTCTGCCTGGAGGGTCTGGGAGCCAGCGGCCGTGGTGATATCGATAGCTGCCTTTGCTTGTGCATCGCCAGGTGTAATGACACTCACGGAGTGAGCGGTTCTGTTTACTGGAGGATCAGTGGTCAAACAGAGGCCCATCAGTCCAGTTTTAGAAAGCACGTGTCTCCTATTTGCCTCTTTACACTACACATACACTCTCCAGTCACTGTCCTACAGGGAGAGAGTCCAGTGCTCCAACCTAGAGAATGTGTGTGACAGAATGGCCTTTGAATTCATAATGTACGTATTTGCTGTCAACTAATAATTTGAGGGAAACACTGCTACGTTTAGTAAATGAAGCATTCCTGAATCAGAATATTCCCAGTTTCTTTATTAAGAAACCTCGCATGAGAAATTCATCTATAACCACTTCATAGATGCATCATGTCATAGACTTAAGTAATTAAATAAATCTTGGAGTTATCTTGTTCGATTCTACACTTGTAATGTGAGATCAAAGAAGGAACTATGGCTTGGCCTCAGGAAGACTGAACACCTTTACAGTTGTCTGCCTGTCTCTGTGTTTGTGTGGGTTCATCATGAGACTCTTACCCCGTTTCTTTTTTTTTTTTTAATCTTTATTGGAGTATAATTGCTTCACAATGCTATGTTAGTTTCTGTTGTACAACAGAGTGAATCAGCCATATGCATACATATATCCCCATATCCCCTCCCTCTTGAGCCTCCCTCTAGGTCGTCACAAAGCACCGAGCTGATCTCCCTGTACTCAGCCATCAAAAGAAAGAAAATTGAGTTATTTGTAGTGAGGTGGATGGACCTAGAGTCTGTCATGCAGAGTGAAATAAGAGAAAGAGAAAAACAAATACCGTACGCTAACGCATATATATGAAATCTAAAAAAAAAAAAAAAAATGGTACTGATGAACCTAGTGGCAGGGCGGGAATAAAGACGTAGACATAGAGAATGGACTTGAGGACACGGGGCCGGAGGGGGGAGGTGGAAGCTGGGGTGAAGTGAGAGGAGCATCGATATACATACATTACCCCGTTTCTAACGTGCTCTCCCACCGTTGCTTTACATGTTGAATCAAACCCCCTGTAGCAGATGTGAAGAACTTAGCGTAGACACCTCAGTGGCAGCCAGCACACCACCTCATCATCTGGCCGTTCCATTGTCTTCGGGGCCTGGTGTCTGCGCGGGTTCCGGCCCTGCCTTGGCGTTGATGGAGTGAGGCATTTGCTGCAGAGGCAGGTGTAATTGGAGAGAGTGAGCGCTCCTGTCCTCTAAGCGGGCGAAACCAGGGTGTGTCATACATGCTGGCAAGAGCTTTTCATGAGAAGGCAGCACTGTCTGGCTGCTAAAGGCAAGATTTAATTGTTTCAGCAAATCAATTAGTCTTTAGGGACTTTAATCAGTCAAATCTGATGCATGGATGAAGTACTAGAAAGCTTGTGCCTGTAAGACCATTAGTCCTTAGCAGTTCCCTCTCTGTCTTTCACGTGTGTGCGTCTGTGTATAAATAGCGTGGCTTCTACACATTTCTGCTAGTGATCCCTTTACTGGGAGGACTTACGGTAGCAGATTGGTTATAATAGTCAAAAAGGAAAAACAAGGAGATCTTGCTACCCAATTTTTTATTACAGTATTCTCACTTGAAATTGTCCCCATTGTGCTACGAGAACAGGAAACGTGCTCTTGGCCTTTCTGTTACGGAGTTGCCATTTCCTCTTGTTGGAGTGACTCGTGTAAACAGTGTTGAAGCAGTGGCTCCACACCGGCCAGATCTGACTCCTCTGTCGTTTTAAGGCTTCCCCATTCTCTCCACGGTGGCCCTGCTCTTCACTCCCCATTTGGAACCAAGCGTGTCCTTCTTTTCCAGATATACATCAGGGGACGTGAGGGTGTGGGACACCCGCACCTGGGACTACACAGCCCCCTTCCTGGAATCGGACTACGAGGAGGATGAGCCTGGAATGCAGCCATATGTCTCCTTTGTGAGGATAAACAGCTCGCTGGCGGTAGCGGCTTATGAGGATGGTAAGTAACCACAAGCCTCCTCCCTGTTAAGGAAAAAAAAAAGCTTGACAGAAATTAAGCAGCTGTGGCCGGCTCCACCCATAATCCCTCCGTACATACATGTGGGCACACACATGTTCACACACACACCCTTATTCTTGCCTTTATGTGAAGAAGTTGGCCAGTAACCCTCAATGCATTAGTAGGCATTGGAACACAGCGCCCTTTCAAACTGGTGTTTAATTCCTACTGGAACTGTAGGGCTAGGTTTTAGAGCCAGACAAGGCTGGCCAAGCCATCTTAAGCAAATAACTTGTTTGGTGTTAAATATACTTGGCCTACTTTTCCTTTCGTCTCTGCTTGATCCAAAGGAAAGAGTGAAAAGAGGATAGACATAGATAATCTATTGACAAATATGGAAATAGAAAAATAAAGGTAGGCAGGGCCTACCTTTTCCTGGCACTTACATACCATACGAGATAATTTATGGTAATACGTTGTCTCTCTGGGACCAACAGAATTCTTTTTGTGTGTGGGCAGCTGTGGATTTACAGAACTAGGTAAGAAGAGTCTAATAATTGTGATGGCTGTGATATTGTATACTACCTCTCATGCGCCTAACTTCCATTACGTTGTAAAGTTTGAGTCTCCAAAAGCTTTGTCTCCCCACTTGCCTGAAAGCCGGATCACAAGATATTGCAGGATGTTAGCGTTCCTGTCACGGCGTGGTTGCAGATCTTCAGAGGTAGCTCAGAGGGACAAGACTGTAGTAAAGGACCTAATGGGGAATTTTATATCCATATGCCATTTAAGAAATAAAAATTAGAGGTGAAATATTAAATATTTTCATTTTATTACTTTAACATGAACTCTGTTTTTTTGGTTTGACATTAGTTGGGCACCATTGATGGATTTTCCTTTCAGCCTCTAGAAATTCAGCTAAACTGTCTCTGGGGTATGTCATAGTTCGTGTATGTTTGTTAACATCCTGGATAGATAACATAAGAGCAGTTTGAGTGTGATTCCTATGTGCCGAATTATCAATGAGGTTTTTTCAAACAACTATGCAGAAGTTGTAATACTTTTAAGTTAGAATCATATACAGTTTTAGAACCATCCAGTAGCCTCTTCCTGCCACACACACATTCTTCTTCAGATCGGGAAACTGAGGTCCAGAGAAGCCGACTAAGTTATTTCCTTGAGGTTGAATCATTCACCAGTCGCAAATCGAGAACTTTGGTTGTGTCTTCTGGGCCATGCCAGGGATGTAGTGCTGTTTATGTAATAACTCCACAGAGACACTTATAAAGAGGTGCATCTCAGTTTTTTGCACCCTCACATCTCATATCTTGTGAGCTTGAAAATAGAGTTTTTGGTGATGTGCAAGTGTGCTGCCGGTTTTAGTTTGTTGGTTAGAATTGTAGTTGTCACCCTTATCCCTGTCGTTGCACAGAAATAATAGGAAGCCTTGTAGATAGGCTAGGGAAACTTCTTTTTTCAGTAAATACTTGGCAAATAATTGTCATAATGTATTTTAAATACTTGGTTTAAAAAAATTTCGTAGTTAAAATTCAAAGCACAAAAGGGTAATATATAAAAAAAAATGTATACAAAAAGAAGTTGAAGTGTTCCTCCCTGCTCCCCTACTCCTAGTTCCTGTCACGTTTCACACGCATGTCCCGCTCTGTGTACTCTTCTGCATGTTGATTTTTCACTAATGACACATCTTGGGATCTTCCCATATTAGCACTTACAGGTAAACCTGCTCTTTTTCAGCTTGTGTAGTATTGCACTATGTGGCTGCACGATAATTTATTTATTAGGGCCCTTAACGATGCACATTTGGATTGGTGGTTGTTGTTGTTGTTGTTGTTATGAAAAGCAGTGCTGCAAAACGATATCCTTGAACAAGTATCGTGATGGACTTACGCAAGTATAGTCACAGAGTAAATTACCAGTAATACCGGATTGGAGGCTACAGATGCTTTACGTTTTGATAAATGCTGCCAGATTGCCCTCCAAAAAGGTTTCACTAGTTTATAGTCTCACTAAAAGTATATGAGAATGACTGCTTCCTCATGCTTGTCTGATAGGTGGACATGGTATTTCACTGTTGTTTTTGTTTACCTTTCTTTATATAAGTATATATGAACATCTTTTCATTGTGTTTTTAGGTGTTTGTATTTCTTTCTCTGCAAATTGTTTCCCCATTTTCTTTGGGTTGTTACCTCCTGCAGTTGAAAATAAAGGGCTAAGGAAATAACCCTTGTCATTGATTTTAAATATTTTTTCAATTTGTCCCTTATTCTTCAATGGACTTTATGGTTTATTTTTCTAGACGGTCGTTATGTATGTATGTGAATATGTGATTTTAATTTTTTAATCCATAAATGAGTGGGTTTTATTTTGTAATTTAATGCATTTGACTAAGTAATACATTTTAAGGGATGTAAGGTCAAGTTAATATATAAAGTTATGCATTGCAAAGTCTTGCTTCTACCCATTTTTGTCCACTCCATTCTAAAGCAACCATATTTTTTAGTTTGTTTTCTATCCTTCCAGTATTTCTTTATTGTAAATACAAGCAAGTATTAGTATCTATTCACATTCTCTCCCCGCCCCCCTTTTTTTCTTTTTTTGGCTGCTTTGGGTCATCTTTGCTGCGCGTGGGCTTTCTCTAGTTTTGGTGAATGGGGGCTATTCTTCGTTGTGGTGTGCAGGCTTGTCATTGCGGTGGTTTCTCTTGTTGCAGAGCACGGGCTCTAGGGGCGTGGGTTTCAGTAGTTGCGGCGCACGGGCTTAGTTGCTCCGCAGCATGTGGGATCTTCCTGGACCAGGGAACGAACCTGTGTCCCCCGCATTGGCAGGCGGATTCTTAACCACTTCGCCACCAGGGAAGTCCCCCCCCCCCATTTTAAACAAAAGATAGCGTACTACTTTATATCATTCCATACCTTGGTTTTTTTTCACTTAATGGCGTATCTTTTTTTTAATTGTATAAATTTGACATGTAACATTGTGTAAGTTTAAGGTGTACACTGTGTTACATTTATATACTGTAATATGACTGCCATTGTAGTGATATTTATCACATTACATAATTATAGTACAATATTGTTATCTGTATTCATTATACTATACATTAGAACCCTGTGGTTTATTCACCACTTGTTACAAGTTTGTACCTTTAAACACCATCAGTCTTATCCCACCTGTTCCTGCCCCCCCCCCCCCCGTAACCACCATTTTACTCCGTTTTTTTTTAAACAGGTTTGACTTTTTTAGATTTCACATGTAGGTGATACCATACAGTTCTTGTCTTTCTCTGTCTGACTTATCTCACTTAGCATAATATGCTCAAAGTCCATCCGCGTTGTTGAAAATGGCAGGATTTCCTTCTTTCTCATGGCTGAATAATGTTTTATTGTGTCTGTATACCACGTCTTTTTTATCCATTCATCCACTGATGGGCATTTGGCTTGTATCCATATCTTGGCTATTGTAAATAATGCTGTAATAAACCTGGGAATGCTTACATCTCGTTAATGACACAGTTTGAAACGTTGTCCACGTCAGTGTATGGAGAAGATGCTCCTTTTTCATGGTATTCCATTGTGTACACACACTGTGGTTTATTTACACAGTCCTTTATTGAGGAACAGTTGTGTTATGCTTTTGCTATTACAGTGTGATAGTGAAAAGCCTTGTACGTATGACATTTCATGTGAATGCAGGAAGGATTATTTCCTACAAAAATGTCTGGGTCAAAAGGTGGATGCGAATGGGCTTATATTATTTTGCACTCGAACCAGCAGGGTATGAAGTTGTGCCCATTTTCTCAGCAAAGTATGTTTCAAACTGTTCAGTATTTGTCACTTTGATAGATAAGAAATGGTATCCAAATGTTTCAACTTACATTTCTCTTAGTGTGAGAGAGGTTGAATTTTTTCACATGTGTACCTGCTACTTGTAATTCTTTTTTCTTCTGTTACTGTTTGGGCTTTAATAAAATTTTTTTTTTATTGAGATGATACTATATAAATTTCAGGTGTACAACATAGTGATTCACAATTTTTAAAGGTTGTACTCCATTTATAGTTATTATAAAATATTGACTATATTCCCTGTGCTGTACAATATATCCTTGTAGCTTATTTATTTTATACATAGTAGTTTGTGCCTCTTAAACCCCTACTCCCGGTAGTAACCACTAGTTTATTCTCTGTATCTGTGAGTCTGCTTCTTTTTTGTTGTATTTGCTAGTTTGTTGTATTTTTAAGATTCAACGTATAAGTGAGATCATACAGTATCTGTCTTTCTCTGTCTGACTTATTTCACTTACCATAATGCCCTCTAAGTCCATCCGTGTTGTTGCAAATGGCAAAATTCCATTCTTTTTTATGGCTGAGAAGTATTCCAGTGTGTGTGTGTGTGTGTGTGTGTGTGTGTGTGTGTGTACACCACATCTTCTTTACCCATTCATCTGTTGATGGGCAATTAGGTTGCTTCCATATCTTGGCTATTGTAAATAATGCTGCTATGAAGATTGGAGTGCATGTATCTTTTCAAATTAACGTTTTCATTTTTTTCAAATACATGCCCAGGAGTGGAATTGCTTAGTCATATGGTAGTTACAATTGTAGTTTTTGGAGGAACCTCCGTACTGTTTTCCACAGTGGCTGCACCAATTCACATTCCCACCAGCAGTGTATAAGGGTTCCCTTTTCTCTGCATCCTCGCCAACATTTGTTATTTGTGTTCTTTTGGATGATAGTGTTATGGCTTATCTTTATATTTGAATCTTGACCAGTATAGAGTTCATCCTAGAATAGCATATGAATCTGATTGTATCTTTCCAGCATCTCTTATTAGAAAGCCCATCTCTACCTCACTGGTTTGAGGTGCTGCCTTTACAAGTTTTTGCATATGAAACTCTTTTAGTATTTCGGTCTGTTTCTGGATGTTACATTCTGTTCAGTTGATCTGTCTAGTTGTTTACACTTACATCATCACGTTTGTCTGTCTTATTATTTTGGGTTTCATTTTGCCCTTCTGTGGGTAAAATCTATAGTACTTCCTTGGCTGCATCGTTTACACTGAAATCTTTGCTTTGTCTTGAATTCCTTTTGGTATTTGGATTGTTTCTTTGATAAAAGCTCTTGTGTTTTCTTGCTCCTCTCTCACTCAGCTTGTTTTACCAGTCTGATGGGAATTGTTACTTTCTGAGATAAGCAACAGCTTCTCATTCCCCGCCTCCAACCTCACCCCAGACCTCAGGTAGCATTGTCTTTGGTCTTAACTTCAGTTTAACAGATTGTCATTGTGCTATTTGTACCAACACACTCCTGAGTAACTACTTCTGGCCAAAGACAGGTTGAAATAATCAAACACACATTTTGTATTGCTTCTTTCTAGGAGCAGGGAACATGCGCTTTCTTAGGCAGTACCATAGCTAGCACAAAGGAAATTCACCTCATGAGGTCTGAAATTCGTGACTGTGCCCCACAGAAAAGAAGAATAAGATAATAAAATGAGCCAGTGAACTTCAGCTCCCTGTTTGTGCCAAAGGGAAGCTCTGTAGCCATTGAGACCCCCTTGATGGTCGGTCTGTACACATATTCTCCGCAGAAGGAGTCAGGTCCAGAGGGGGAGATGGAAACTGCTTTGGGAAAAAGTTAGTCATCCCCACGTCCTTCTTAGCCTCCTGGCCCTGCAGGAACACTGTACCACCCACCTGGGGTGTTGAGATTTGGCAAGATGATCCACAGTTGTGATTTTTTGAATTCCAACCCACTGGCCTCATATTTCTTCTGCCTTGTTTCCGATTGTCAGCACTGGCCGTCCTCCAGTTTGATTTTACCACTAATTGTGTTGCACGTTACCGTACCGAAATGAATCAAATCAAAATGCTTTTCCTGGAGCATTAGATAAAGCAGGCGAAGGTTCTGAGTAATGAGCAGATGCTACTAATGCAGGGACAGTGCAGACCTTGCCAGGACTCCATCTGCTCCATGCTTGCCTGCCTTTGGCCTGGAGCCACAGCATTGGGGAATGGCAGCATACTCGAAACCCACTCCCTGTTCAGAGTTTGTCACGAAAACTCACTCTTCGGTGAGAAATGAGATTACACACTTCTTAGGTGCAAAGAAGTTCTTATTTGTCCCCCTCAGTGGAGAGAGGAGAGACAAGACCCAGTGCACATTAGCATGTGGAAGCCTAGATAGGACAGCCAACAGTCGTCTCTCTGTGGTGCCATCAAGCAAGGCAAAGTGGCTCATCCACTCCTGCAGCACTCCTAGTGCAATTGTCTGAATGCACGCATGCTCCATTGTTCAGGGCTGTGCCTGACCTGGGCTGAAGTGACTATGATTTCTCATTTACTCTCGTGCACACAATGGATGGGAGTGGGTCTCTCCAAGCTTCTTTTTAGCAGTGAACAGTAGGACCATATTTTAGCCGGCTATAGAGACTAGGTGCTTCTAAAGTTTTATTTGTAACTTTATGTTTAATTAAAAAATCAGTTCTTCAATAGTTTTGTTTATGTCTCTCATTTGTATGTTGATGATGACATTTCAATTTAATAACATAACCTTTGAATGTAATATTCAATCTCCTCCTCTCCCCTGGTGTTTCAGAAGTGGATTATTAACATACTAATGCATTGCTTGGGAGATGGCTAGGACACCTGACTGTGGATTGTGGAGAATTTTGTGTTTTTTCAAGGCCTGCCTTTTCTGGTCATTTTTCTCTTAAAAGTTTCAATAAGTAATTCTTGCCTGAAACCGTTGCCTACCCTTAGGTCTTAGGAGTCTTATTCAGACACTTGGTGGATAAAACAATATGAAACAACTTTCTGATAAAAACCAAAAAAATACCAGATGGAGTCCTTTTTTCTTAATAGTAAGAGTGCTCACGTTTTAAAGATATTCAGAGTGGATTTAGAAATTGAAATGTAGAGTTTTGAACTGAGGTGGTTCTTTCAGTACTGAGGAAGTATTTCTTAGGGCATTGAACTTTAAAGTTGACTGCCACCGGGAATGGTCTAGGGTGTTAGATTTTGTTTCATAGACAAGCCATAGAGACTATGTTTATGTGATGGAGGAAGTTGCTGAATAAAAATGCTTTTTTAAAGTTTTTCTATTCTTCAGTGAGGGGAGTTTGAAGTTATATTTGTTTTACACTTGCTTATATGTACTTTGGACTGAATATGCATTGTAACTAAATAATAGTTCAGTGTTCCTTAAGTAGCATTCCACAGATAAAATCGTGGGTGGGAGTTGTGAGATCTCTAGGAAATTTTTTTTTTTTTAGTAGAGGGAAGGATTGATTATTTATTTATTTATTTATTTATTTATTTATTTATTTATTTATTTATTAATTATTATTTATGGCTGTGTTGGGTCTTCGTTTTGTGTGAGGGCTTTCTCCGTGGCAAGCGGGGGCCACTCTTCATCGCGGTGCGGGGGCCTTTCACTGTCGCGGCCTCTCCTGTCGCGCGGCACAGGCTCCAGATGCGCAGGCTCAGCAGTTGTGGCTCACAGGCCCAGTTGCTCTGCGGCATGTGGGATCCTCCCAGGCCAGGGCTCGAACCCGTGTCCCCTGCATTGGCTCAACCACTGTGCCACCAGGGAAGCCCAGAAAGTTTTTTTAAATCTGTGTATTTTTATGGTAATTTTAAAAAGGAATCTGGATCTTTTGACCTTGTAACTAAACCATACTGTGAGATCTCATTTGAATTTGCATTTTATAGTCATAGGCTGTTGGCACCAAGTGATTACCTGTGTGCCTTGTAATGCTTTGTTTTTCACACTGACTGATTCATAGATGAATTCTTAGAGGTCTGCAAACTCTCAAATTCACGAAACACTGGAGAGGGAAGTTCTCATGCTTTAGGCACACATTAGCAGATGGTCAATTTCTAGGATAACTACAAAATTTTGAAGTTACTAGTGAAAATAATTTGAAATAGTTTTATCATGCAGGAAACAGTGGCACATTGCATTTATGATACAAGGTTTGGTGTTAATCCTTTGGTTAATTGGGGGGTGGTTTTACTGAACATGGATATTTTTTTTTAGTACATCTTTATTGGAGTATAATCGCTTTACAATGTTGTGTTAGTTTCTGCTGTACAAGAAAGTGAATCAGCTATATGCATACATATATCCCCATATCCCTCCCTCTTGAGCCTCCCTCCCACCCTCCCTATCCCACCCCTCTAGGTCATCACAAAGCACCGAGCTGATCTCCCTCTGCTATGCAGTAGTGTCCCACTAGGTATCTATTTTACATTTGGTAGTGTATATATGTCAGTGCTACTCTCTCGTTGTGTCCCAGCCTCCCCTTCCCCCACTGTATCCTCAAGTCCGTTCTCAATGTCTGCATCTTTATTCCTGCCCTACCACTAGGTTCATCAGTACCAGTTTTCCAGATTCCATATATATGCGTTAGCATACGGTATTTGTTTTTCTCTTCCTGACTGACTTCACTCTGTATGAGACTCTAGGTCCATCCACCTCGCTAAAAATAACTCATTTTCGTTCCTTTTTATGGCTAATATTCTATAGTGTATATTGAACACTGATTTTTTTTTTTAACGTCTTTACTGGAGTATAATCGCTTTACAATGTTGTGTTTCTGCTGTATAACGAAGTGAATCAGCTATATGTATACATATGTCCCCATATCCCCTCCCTCTTGCATCTCCCTCCCACCCTCCTTATCCCACCCGTCTTGGTGGTCACACAGCACCGAGCTGATCTCCCTATATGTTGCAGCTGCTTCCCACTAGCTGTACATTTTACTTTTGGTATTGTATATATGTCAGTGCTACTCTCTCACTTCGTCCCAGCTTACCCTTCCCCCTCCGTGTCCTCAAGTCCATTCTCTACGTCTGCGTCTTTATTACTGTCCTGCCCCTAGGTTCATTAGAACCATTTTTTTAGATTCCGTATATATTGAACACTGATTTTTAATGACACAGCACGATGCATAAATTTTGAACTGAATGAAAATTAGAAACAGTATATCAGTATATGGGATGTAGCTAAGGCAATGCTTAGAGGGAAATTTATAGCATTAAGCGCTTATATTAGAAAAGAGAAAGTCTCAAATTAACAGTATAGCTTTTCACCTTAAACTAGAAAAAGAAGAGAAAGTTAAACAAAATAAGTGGAAGGAATAAAGTAATAAAGATAAGGGCAGAAATCAATGAAATAGAATAGAGAAAAAAACAATAGAGGAAAATCAATGAAATGGGCAACTGTTCCTTTGAAAATTTTGATCAGATTGACAAACCCTAACCAGGTTGATCAGGACAAAAAGAGAAAAGAAATGAATTACTAACATCAGGAATGTAAGAGGGGACATCACTACAGATCCTATAGATATTAAAAAGTTACAGTGAACTCTTTTGAACAACTTTATGCCAGTAAATTCAACCAGTTAGATAAAATGGATAAATTGATTTTTTTAAAAACAAACTACCTAAGTTCACTTAATAAGAACTGTAAAACATGAATAGCTATATTTCTATTAAAGAAATTGAATTTGTAATTTAGAAGTGTCCACAAAGAAGACTGCAAGCCAAATGGCTTTACTGGTGAATTCTACCAGACACTTAAGGAAGAAATAATACCTATTCTACACACTTCCATAAAATAGACGAAGAGGAACACTTCTCAACTCAGCTTGTGAGGCCAGCATTACCTATCAAGACTAAAGGAGAAAAAATAATAACTAATATATGATAACAAGTATACTACAGATTGATAGTCCTCATGAACATAGATGTAAAAATCCTCTGGTGTCATCATTAGAAGTTTCATTGTAAATCCATCCTAATTGAGAAGTCACTTAGTTTTCAGGGCAGCTACTGAAAACATTTGTAAGATACAAGTTAATATGTTTTTACTTTTGTTAGGGATAGCCTTTCAAATTATTTTTTAAAACCGTTTTATTATGGAAAATTCAAAATATTCAAAAGTGGAAAGAATAGTCTGATGAGCCCCCATATCCCTGTCCCTCAGCTTCAGTAGTTACCAGCACTGCTTTTAAATTACACAGGTTTCTAAATATTATACAGTTATATCACTCAACATATGAGTGGAGCTATTTTTGAAGACAGACATATTTTCCTGTTAGCAGTAAACAGTAGTTTTAAAAAGAAAAAGAACAAGGAGGCTAAGACTTACTGAATGCTAGTCCTAGCCCAGGCCCTGTGCCGGCCTGATCCAGGAGAAGTGGTGGTGATGTTACGGATTCCTTTGGAGTTTTTGTTTTTTTTAAAAATTTATTTTATTTATTCATTTTTGGCTGCATTGGGTCTTCCCTGCTGCGCGTGGGCTCCCTTTAGTTGCGGCGAGCGGGGGCCACTCCTTGCGGCGGTGTGCGGGCTTCTCATTGTGGTGCGCTCTCCTGTTGCAGAACACGGGCTCTAGGCACACGGGCTTCAGTAGTTGTGGCATGCGGGCTCAGCAGTTGAGGCTCGCGGGCTCTAGAGAGCAGGCTCAGTAGTTGTGGCGCACAGGTTTAGTTGCTCCTTGGCATGTGAGATCTTCCAGGACCAGGGCTCGAACCTATGTCCCCTGCATTGGCAGGCGGACTCCTAACCGCTGCGCCACGAGGGAAGCCCTTTCCTTTGGAATTTAATTCACTTTAACCCATCAATGAATCGGAAGTAGAATTTGAGTTTTTAATTTAATATTGTATATCCGTGTTAAATATTAATTATAAAATGTGGATTATGATTGGGAAAAATAATAAAGTTATCTCATCACTGATAAAATTAATATTTATAAATATATGTGTACAAATTATAACAAATTGTTTGATGTAGTATTACATGTAGAAAAAACATGTAGTAAAAAAGTGTTCTTTCTCTCCCTACCACTACTGGGTCCTGGTTCCCCCCAGTCACCCCCTCTCTTCTCTAGAGACGTTGACCACTCCCAGTGTCTGATATAGTTTTCCAGATATACTCTATATTGTTTACATCACTTAGTTGTAGTGCAGGAGAAAATTGGCTGGAGTTAGTGGCTGTGTGCGCGATGATGTCTTCCTTGCGCTGTCTGCCTTCTCTGCACTTGCCCTTATAGAAGAGCTGGTCCAAATTCTTCCCCATCGATCTGTTTTTCCTTTGACTTTGCTAACTGTAAATGCTTCTATTTAGTCACATTGTCATATTCCTACACTATATCACTTGCCTCCTTTTTAATTTACTGTCTCTTTGTTTTTGATTCTTCTTTTTAGAATGTTCTTTCTTTCTGCTTTGAACTTGAGACCACTAAATATATTCATCTTTCCTCCTTCTTGACTCAGTTTCTGCTTTGGTGATCTTATGTCTTGTCGTTCCTTTGCTTATGCACTAACCAGTCACTTCATTGGTCCACAAGCCCATTCACATTCCCTTGTCAGTCTGGAATGCAGCTTCCAGAATACTTCATATGTATTGTTTTTCTGCCATAAGCAAGAGAGTTCAGCTTTAGAGCTCTGTTCAGCTGGGATGTTGAGGATGACATGCACAGTGGATGCAGCATCTAGGTGAGAGATAAATTTCATTTAGTTTTTTCTGTTTCAAGACCCTCCATGATTTAGCCCTTCTTTATGTCCCTTGTTTACACTGATTTTAATGTCCTACTGGCCTCTTCTCCCATGAAAGCAGAACTTGTTTTGTCCTCTCAAACTTCACGCCACTTACATCTCTGGCTTACATTTCATAGTGATGTTGTGTAGACTTAATGAGTGAAGAGGTACACGTTCAGTGAGTGCTATGGGTATATTTATTTATTTATTCTAAATGCCCGATTTAATACATGAATCAAACATGAAGAAGCCCAAAGAAATAACCCTTGAAGCATCCTTGAAAATCTCTTAACGACTGGTTTCTTCAGCACATGTCTCTTTAACACACAGATTCTTTAACACGTGCCTGTGATGCAGATATTTTACGCAACTGGTTACAAGGAGCACCTTACGCTTAGACGTGAGACATGCAAGAGGGAAAGCAGTCACCAAAAATGTTACTACTGGGACCTGTGCTATTTTTGGTTACTGCATATCTCTCTCCCTCTCTCCCTCTCTCCCTCTCTCCCTCTCTCCCTCT
>NW_021703765.1:75182178-75257480 GCF_005190385.1 Monodon monoceros
AGAAACTCAGCAGGCAAACCTCCAAATATTTGGGCTGAGAGCAGTGCCAATATGCCTTTTCTCTGTCGGCCAGAGATCTGCAGGGTTGGCTTTCTTGCATGGCTCCTCCTCTGACATACAGGGAAGAGCAAGGAACATTTACTGATCACCTACGACCTGTATGGGTGTATTTTAAATTTCTGTTAAGATGCTTTTTCTCATTGCAGAATTTCCTTTGACTCCTCCTTAATTTCTTATAGGCAAGTGTTTATTTACACTTGCCTTGGTGGAAATTGAGATTGCCAGCTGTCTTTATGAATAGTCAACGTCACTAAGTGTCCCTGAACTGCAGTTAGTTGATCTTGTCTACTTAGTTATTATAAAGCTGAGACCAAGCCTCAGAGTCAGGTGTTTATTGTGCAAGCTCAAGTGAACAGGAGCTCACGGCTAAAATAAGTTCTGATCTAGAAAGCGCGATGGGACTTCCCTGGTGGCCAGTGGTTAAGAATCCGCCTGCCAATGCAGGGGACATGGGTTCGAGCCCTGGTCCGGGAAGATCCCACATGCTGCAGAGCAACTAAGCCCGTGTGCCACAACTACTGAAGCCCGCTCACCTAGAGCCCGAGCTCCGCAACAAGGGAAGCCACGGCAATGAGAAGCCTGCGCACCGCAAGGAAGAGTAGCGCCCACTCGCCACAACTAGGGAAAGCCCGCGCACAGCAGGGAAGACCCAACTCAGCCAAAAATAAATAATTAATTTAAAAAAAGAAAAAAAGCGCGAAAGACCACAAGACAAATTGTGCAGTTCAATAAGTGACCAGTCTATGACTTTCTAAACTGTTAACCTGTTTTAAATTTAATGGTGCATGAAAAAGATCAGAGGGGAGGGATAATACCAATTGTCTTTTTCCAAAACCAGTTCAGCAGTTATTTACCTTTCAAGCAATTAACATAATTA
Organism: Monodon monoceros; assembly: GCF_005190385.1. Taxonomy (NCBI): domain Eukaryota; kingdom Metazoa; phylum Chordata; class Mammalia; order Artiodactyla; family Monodontidae; genus Monodon; species Monodon monoceros. The sequence continues at coordinate 75,183,116 of NW_021703765.1, forward strand.
CCATTATGCTAAAAAGCAATTTTGGGAAGTTCTGCCCTGAGCGCTTATGATTCCACTGGGACAGTTTTAGTTGGGACTTATCTTTTTGATGGAACCCTAATTGCAGTTTTGGCTTTGTGCATGCAAACAGAAGCAGCTAATTGTTTAGGCAAATAGCAGATTAATTTAAATATGCATCCCTAATAAAACAAAAATGGTATCCATTATGGTCCTTGTTCCTATGATGAGGAATATAAATATTCTGTGCAAGTACCATTAGGTGGAGGTCTTAAGGATTGCTGACATTATTTCACGGTGGTAGCACTTTCCTGATATCGAGTAATCTTTACAAAAGCTAACATAAATCAGTTTAAACTCATTTAGATCCCATTTCCACTATGTGCAGTTTCATTACCACACTCTGGCTGGCCTCCTTTGGGAGGTGGAAGGGGCATGCTGCAAACTGGCATGGGTGCCCATCCACAGCTGCTGAGCAGACTTTATGTCTCCTCCAAAGACTGGCCATCGTTACTCATCTCCCCCTTAATGACTGTTCCTAGGCTAGGGTGAACTCAGAGTTCCTGCAGCCCTGGTGCTGCTTGTCAAGGTGGAGGGCCCAGAGAGCAGTGGGACTGCCAAGCCCTACTTCTGTCTACTTTATTGGGCTGATGGCCCTCACTCATTGTGGTCTTCCGCAGTTTTTGAGAGACCCTTGTTTTTTTTTTTTTGCCTGTGTCCTTTTCATTTTTCTCATGAATGAAACAGTATTGTGATCCCAGCACTAGCTCAGAGGTCAGCATCTTTCATGCAGCCATTGAGGTTTTGTCATGGAGAAAGACAGACACCTGGTCTCCTTTCAGCTTTCCCGGTGTGGGTGTCAGCTCCAGCTCTGAGGGTTATTTATGCCTGGTTCAGGGAATGATGGCAATGACCTGTTTACTAAGTCACCACACAGAAGCTCCCTTTGCATTTGCTGAGAAGTTTTCTCTTGTTTCACCTTGGCCTAGCATACAGGATAAGGGTGGTAGATACCTTTTGGAGTGTCTCCTTGCTCTGAAGCCCCTCTAGAGGTAGACATATTCATAGAATTTGAGTTGGTCTTTTGACATCAGCTGAGTAGACAAGGATGGGGACCCCAGGCCTGGGGGCGGCTGATTCATGTTCTTGGCTGAACCATTTGGGCTGCAGACTTTCAGTCTCAATTGTGTGCTTGGAGTAGAAGACCTTGTGAAGTGGGGAATAGAGAAGGTTGCTTTGTGTAGAGAGGGAGGGATGCACAGTTACAGAGAGAAGCAGAGGCAAGATGTATGGTGCAACAAGAAACGTACTACCTTGATCTGAATGTTTTCCTACTTCCGGTTCTGATCCCTTTTACTGTCCAGCTGTATTTCCTGCCCTTGGGTTCCATGAAATAGCCTTGTTCCTTTTCAGCCTGTTTCCTTTTGTATTTAAACGAGTTTCAGTGGATTTGTTTCTTAAAACCAAATGTTCCATTGCTAAAACATAAGACAAACATTCAGCAAACCTTTATTGATGTTCAGCCACTTTCAGTACTGTGAAGTCACTCTGTAGGAAATGTAGCAGAAAAAGGACACAATCCTGCCACTTCAGAAATCCACCCAATACTAGGAGCCAAATCCATATTAGTGCTGTGTCTGCAATATGATAAAACTTGGCCTTTCAAATGAATTTACATCAAATTTTAAAAATCATCACCTGTTTGGGAAGGAAATTTATTTGGCTCTGATAGGTATTGACTAATATTGTGCAATGTATGTGGACCCAGTTCAACTTGAAATGTCTGCGTAAGTTAGCTGCTCCTTTTTGGGAATCTTAAAATAGTTTGACAATAGGACTTATCCATTTTTAAGCTTAGCCATTGTCCCATTGCAGTTTGTGTATATATCTTTTATATTTTTGTTATATTTTCGTGACTATAACATGTCTTTCTGCAGTGAGAATTTTGTGAGAACAGAGATCACATCCCTCCTGTATGCTCCCAAACAAGATGCTTGGTGATGCCACTAGAATGTCAGCTCCATGCGGTCAGGGACTTTTTTGTTTTATTTTGTCTTGTTCACTGCAGTTTCCCCAGTGCTTAGAAAGGCAGGGGCTCAAATACATGTTGAATGTATTGTTGCATTAACTCCTTTTTGGCTAAATATTGGTTAACATGGATAATAATCCTCTACAATATTATAAAACATTCTTATAATTCAGGTATTCACTGTTCAAGCCCTTGCAGTTTTGAGGTTGTAAAAGTAGCATGATATAAACTCTATTAACTAATAAAATGACCTTTTATAAAATTAGCTTTCACTCAAGCATCCGTCCTGTTAGCTGCTGTGTCTGTTCCTGCTCACCTTGCCCATGTGTCTTGGGGTCAAATATCCAACAACACAGTTGCAAAGTGAAATTGCACATCTTGCAAAAGCTGCAGGATTTAATAATGTTAAGAGTGGTAAGGGGAAGAGCAGTAGAAGTGGTAATTACATGGGTAAATATAAATGGCTTTTTTTGTTATTTCTCTTTAAAAGACAGTTGCCTGCTTATGCAAAATAATAACAATGTATGTGGGGTTTATAACATACAGTAGAAATAAAAAGTGGCAACAATAGCAGAGAGGCTGGGAGGGAGGAGATGGAGTACGCTGCTTCACCGTATGTGAAGTGGTGTAATATCGCTTGAAGGTAGACTGGTGGTTACAGATGCGCCAAAACCTAAAGCAACAACCAAAATAAACACAAAGAGTTTTGGCTAATAAACTAACAAAGGAATTAAAATGAAATAAACACATAGTTAATCTAAATACTCAGTCCTAAAGAAGTCAGAAAAAGGGGGAAAGGAAGCAAAGAACAAATGGGACAGATAGAAAACAAGCGGCAAAATGGTAGATTAAACCCATCCTTACCGATAATCACATTAAAGATAAGTAGTCTAAATACCCCAGTTAAAAGCAAGATCAGTTAAATGCCATCTACAAGAGACCCACTTTAGATATAAAGACAACACAAAGTGAAAGGACAGAAAAACACATAGCATGCTAACACTAACCGGAAGAAAGTTGGAGTGACTATATCAATATCAAAGTGGATTTCAGAGCAAAGAACATAACACAAAGAGGGACATTTCATGTAATACAGGGTCACTTCATCAAGAGGACCCAACAATCCTAAATGTTAATGCACCTAAAGGTGATCTTGGAGGACTGTGCAAACGATAGTGGCACTGATGACAAGTGAGGATCTGGCCGAGTTACACACTTAAGAGCTGCAGTAGAGAAAACAGACAAAGATCATGACACAACAGGCGTTCAGAAGAGAAGGATGTGACCATTAACTAGGTGGCACCCAGAATATATTTTCTAAAAAGACCCTTCTTAGAATAGCTCTGCAACCTTGTGGTAAAGGGTATTTTGTTGCATACAATTCTGTTGGGGAAATGAAGCCAACAAAACCAGTACTTGATTAGTAATGAAAAATGTGTTTATAGATAAACTCCATGTGTGCTTCGAGTGAGCTGTGGTTGAATAACTTCCACACTTGGCAGAACACAGGTTAAGTTTATGTCAATTACTCATGGACTCATGGTTACTTCATGCACTTGTAAATGCAGCCACTCATCCTGCACTTTCTTTTTTTTTGGCGGTACGCGGGCCTCTCACTGTTGTGGCCTCTCCTGTTGCGGAGCACAGGCTCCGGACGCGCAGGCTCAGCGGCCATGGCTCACGGGCGCAGCCGCTCCGCAGCACGTGGGATCTTCCCGGACCGGGGCACGTACCCGTGTCCCCTGCATCGGCAGGCAGACTCTCAACCACTGTGCCACCAGGGAAGCCCTCATCCTGCACTTTCTAGCTAACTTCCAGCCCAGCCACTTCACGTACCAAGTGGCTTTGGACCAGTTGTTGAACCGCTCAGAGCTTCTGTTTCTTCTGTTTTGTCAAACGAAGATAATGATGCTCTTCCCAAGATGGAAGTTAGCGCTGAAGGAGAGGAGACAAGTGATTGAACACTCAGAGGCTTCATGCAGTAGTGGTTGCTTTACTGTTGTATTGTAATGTCTGCAAACAAATGCAGTGCAGGCCTATTTGGAAGAGGCACATCCTGGAATGTGCCTGTCTCCTATTTAATGTGTAGAGTCATTGGCGTTTTTTGCAGTGTATCTGCTTCTTCTGAGTCAAAATGGAAAGAATTAGCTAAAATATTTGCCAGAGGAATGTGTTGTGGAGCCTTCTGCAATCTGCTTATCCCCCAAGTTTATCATAATTCTTAGAAGAGTGCACTGTTTTACATCTGAAGCAACATTTAACTTGAAGAAAGCTCTGCTTTTGTTTGTAATCACCTACTTAGCCTACTGACAGTTTGAAGGGCTTGCAAAGCAACCCACAAGTATTGTTTTCTTCTGACTCGAAGTATTTATTTAGTGATGAATGATACCTTATGGTAAGATCCTAAGTTCAAAGCATTTACTGTTTAAGGACAAAGTACAAGACAAGAAAAATAGGAAGAGGGATTGCAAAAAGATGAGAAGTGAAAGCTTTATTTTAGAAAGTTGTAGGAAATAGGACTGGATTTATGGATGGGCAGTAGAGAGGAGATTAGTGTTATTAATAGATTAAATATGTTCTGTAACATGGCAGGCACTATAGAATACATAAAAATGTAGAAATGCTTGGTCTGTCTCCAGTATTTTGTGTGGTTTATCTCCTTGAATCTGCCCAACAGTCCTGTGTAATGGGTAATGTTACCTTCAGTTTTACAGGTGAAAAAACAGGCTCTCAGCTTTAAGTAACTTGCCCAAGGCCTTCAGCTAGCAAGCAGCGGAGCTGGATTTGAACTCAGACAACCACAGACTGTGTTATCTGCACACAATTATTTTCAGTGATTTTTGAAAAATAAAATCAGTTGGAATTGGAACAGGACATTATCCAGCATGATGCAGAAAGTAATTATTTTCTTGAATAAAGCTTTGTGGGTAAAAAGGTAGCTTAGTGGATGGGAGTGGTAAAAAGAAATTATTTGGCAAGAAAAGAATAAGTGGCCCTCCAAATACAGAAAAATTTATATTTCTGATAGAAAAGTGTAAGTTCCTGCAGACAGCTAGTTCTCAAACTTGGGCATATATCCCAGAGTTTGCTGCCCGAGAACCTGCATTTCTAATAAGCCCCCAAGTGTTGCTGATGCTGCTTGTCCAGGGTCTACACTTGGATATCATTGCTGTAGACAGTTTGAGAAGGGTGGAGACACAGCCTGTGTGTGGAAGAGGAATTCATCTGGGGAGCAGCATTCAGGGGGCTGGGGAGAAGGGTGTATAGTATGTGGGCAAATCGTGGTGTTTTTTTTTTTTTGACTGTTCCACCCATGCATCTTGCAGGATCTTAGTTCCCCGACCAGGGATTGAACCCGGGCCCCCGGCAGTGGAAGCGTGGAGTCCTAACCACTGGACTGCCAGGGAATTCCTTAAATCATGGTTTTTAACAAGTCTGGGATAGTCAAGCTTGTGTTTTAGACTATGCAAAATAAAACATCTCTGCTAACTGTGGCTAAAAGAAGGTGGTGGTGAGGAGGGATGTAAAATACTTATAAGAACCTCTTAGAATGTGGGTTAGTGGCTGTTTTCAGATGTTGCTAGTGTCTAGGTCAGTGCCTGGCATATAAAAAGTGCTCAATAATAATTTCTGGCATGTTACTTCACCTCTTAGAATGGCTATCATCAAAGACAAGAGATAGCAAATGGTGAGGATGTGGAGAAAAGGTAGCCCTCATGCAGTGTTAGTGGGCATGTAAACTGGTGCAGCCACTGTGGAAAACAGTATGGAGTTTCCTCAAAGAATTAATAATAGAACTACCATGTGATCCAGCGATTTGACTTCTGGGTATATATCTGAAAGAAATGAAATCACTATGTTGAAGAGATATCTGCACCCTCGTGTTCACTCACAATAGCCAAGACATGGAAACAACCTAAGTGTCCGTTGACAGATGAGTGGATAAAGAAGATGTGGTGTATGTATACAGTGGAACACTACTCAGCCATAACCAAGGAGGAAATCCTGCTATTTGCAGCAGCATAGATGGATCTTGAGGGCATTATGCTAAGTGAGATAAGAGAAAAAACCAAATGCTGTATGATCTCATTTATATGTGGAATCTTAAAAAAAAGAAGAACCTCATAGAAACAGAGATCAGATTTGTGGTTGCCAGGGGTAGAGGAATTGGTTGAAGGTGGTCAAAAGGTACAAGCTTCCAGTTATAAAATAAATAAGTTCTGGGGATGTAATGTACAGCATGATGACTATAGGTAATAATACTGTATTGTATATTTGAAAGTTGCTGAGAGAATAGATCTTAAAAGTTCTCATTATAAGGAAAAGGACGTTTGTAACTGTGAGGTGATGTTAACTAAACTTATTGTGGTAATCATTTCACAGTATATACATATATCAAATCATTCTGTTGTACACCTTAAGCTTCTATAATGTTCTGTGTCAATTATATTTTTAACAAAACTAGAAAAAATTATCTGTTGCATAGACAAATAAGGGAATGAATTAAGAACTCCATATATTAAAACTACTGAACAATTATGTCCTCCCATTCTTCTTAGATCTCTCATAAAAGCATTTTTAAAAAATTTATCTTTTTGGCAAGGATAATTTTGGGGAAATTTTTCAGAATATACAAGGGGATGTTATAGTAAATTTCTCTCCTACTCTTGTCCCTTTTCCCTGGTTTCTTTCCTTAGAGGCCTTAACAATTCTTAACAATTTCTTTTTCATTGTTAAGTTTCTTAAGTATCCTTCCAGGATACTCTGTGTATACATTTGTGTGTATGTGTGCTTGTACATTTTTTAAAATGCAAAAGTAACATAGCATACTATACCACTATTCTGTCCTTCCTTTTTTCATTTAACAGTATATTTTGTTGATCATTTTATATAGCTCATGTATAAGGCTGACTCTTTTAATTGCTCATTTTATTTAAATTCCAAACTATGGAGATACCATTATTTAAGTATTTCTCTATTGGTGGACATTTAGGTAGCTTCCAATCTTTTGACATAATTTAAAACGTAGTAACTATCTTATATACATTTGTGATTTGGTAGATATTATCAAATTGCCTCCAGAGTTAGTTGAAATAGTTCACATTCCTATGAAGAATTTAAGAGAAAGCCTGTTTCCCCATATCCTCAAAAACAAAACGTTTTATGAAATTTTTGTCTTTGTCAATTTGATTGGTGAAAAATAGTATCCTATTTTAGTTTTTATTTTTCTAATTGTGAGTGAATTTTTATATTTTTTAAATGTTTATATGTCAACTGCATTTCTTTTTCTATGAACACCATAGCACACTCATGTCCTTTGCTCACTTTTCAGTTGCTTTTTTCTTATTGAATCTTAGAAGCTCTTTATATATTAAGGAAATAGGCTCTTTGTTATATGTAATGCAGATATTTTTTACCAATTTATTATTTATCTTTTATATTTTCTTTATGTTGCATGATTATTTTATAATTGTGCATACTAAATGAATTTAAAATTGTTACCTGAATTTTTTTTCTACATAGGATTTCTTAATATTTGGGATCTAAGGACTGGAAGGTATCCTATTCATCGTTTTGAGCATGATGCAAGAATACAAGCACTAGCCCTCAGCCAGGAAGATGCAACTGTTGCCACAGCTTCTGCTTTTGATGTTGTAATGTTACGCCCCAATGAGGAGGGATACTGGCAAATAGCTGCAGAATTTGAAGTTCAGAAACTGGTGAGCTTTTAGTCTGGTCATTTTATTTTTCATTCTTAGAATCTTTGGGTCTGATATAAACAGATAGTAATGATGTTGGCCGTGCTCATTCACTCAGGGCTTTCTGTGGGCCTCATGTCCATAAATCTCACAACAGCCTTGCAAAATAAGTAGTTGTATTTTCCTCATTTACCAAGCAGCCAATAAAATCTTAGAGCAGTGAATTGACTCGCCCCTGATAAGAAGTTGATTCTGACCTCAAGGCTGACATCGGGGTTGCAGTTTCTCATCACTGTGGTCCTCAGCCTCCTTCACATTAACAGAACGTTCACCCCTGGAAATCTGAGATCAGGATCTGGCCTGATACATAAGTGAAGATGAGTTCAGTGGTACCATCGCAGGCTATATGGGAAAGAAAGTTTCCATCCTACACTTTCTCCCTCCGAAGATTTTCTCACTTGGCATTAAGGGTAACTCTTGAGTGAGTATAGATTCAAGTCAGTGTTAATCGGGTAGCCATGTTCCATGACGTCGTGTGTGAAGCTCAGTTAACCTTACTAGTTCATTACATAGAGCCTGTTTCTGAGTTCACTTGTACATGAGCCTCAACATTTGCATGGTGGGAGATGATTTGGTGGTAAGAAGGAAGAGCTGAAATCTGTCTATGCTGAATTTGGATTTAATTTAAAGCAAACTTGATTTTGGCACTGGTGGGGGAGTGAACAGAAAAGCCAACGCTGAATAATGAATTGATGGCCTGACCTGGAACAAATCCTGTTCCTCTCCCTTTTCCCCTGGTGAAAATCTTGTTAGACATGAATAACTAAAAAGCCATGGCATCACTGCTTCACCTCTGTAAGCTGCTTGTGCCTCTAATGCTCAGCCTCTGCGGTTCTAGTGTAGTGTTCTCAAAACTGCCTGATGCTGTCTTCTTCTCTTGGGGTTTTATTAGAAAAATGTGAAAGTACCATATTTCTGTCTGTTCTCAAAACTACATAGTGCTTCTTATTTGGTTTCTGCCTAAAGAACACTGTAGATCAACAATAGCTATATGAACTCAGACAATTACTTGAGACGTGAGTCCCTTCAGAAAGTGCAAATCCGGCCTTGGCAATAAGGTGGCATCCTGGCATCGACCGGAAGCTTTTTGAAGTTGTTTACAGTTCCCAGAAGATGGCACAACCGCAGTCAGTCTGAGCCTCTTGGTCTGTCACACATCCAGCATGAAGGTGAATTAAACGGCTAGACTGAGGGTGTTGATTTTAGGAAAGCAAGAAGTGATTTTTAGGATAGGGGAGAGAGGAATGAAGCGGCCATTGCTGGAGCCCTGTGTTATAACGCTCTTTATGTGTTATTTCTCACCCTGGATGAGGGCTGGCCACAGAATGTACTGTCTCTGGAAAAGGCAGCCCCTGGCCCGGGCTGCTGGGCCATCTTTGTCTTCCTCAGATAGGCTCCCTGAATCACAGTGGCAGTGTTCCCAGGTTGGTAATACTGGCCTAGAACAGCTGTCCTTCGCGATGGGCCCTCGGCTGGGGATGTGGGGCCACTACTCACACTGTGGGTCCTCAGGGCTAGCAGAGCCACCCAGATGTTTACTCTCTCGAGCGCTTCTGGACAGTTTTCAGGATTCAGGTCTTTGAACTCGTTTGGCTTCTTGTCAGGGACCATGGATTTTCATAATCACATAGGTGGCTTACCTTCTGCTTCTGTACTCTCAGAATTTACTCAGGGAGGTGAAAACCCGATGTAAACTGCACTCGGGGGAAGCATGCCACTTAACGAACATAGGAAAGCAAGTTACTCTTAAAGGCAGCTCCTCATACCTACGCAGATTAGAGAAAGTAGTAGCAGTGATGCGGCCGGAGGACTGTGTGGCATAAAAGTGCTTGCAGTGGCCTTCCTACCCTAGGATGGCACTGAAACCGGGAGAAAGTAGATAACTCGGGTGCTTTTAACCTTTTAGCAACACATTTTTGCTATTTGCACAAATGTTAAAATGTGATTTCGGGGCTTCCCTGGTGGCGCAGTGGTTGAGAGTCCGCCTGCTGATGCAGGGGACGCGGGTTCGTGCCCCGGTCCGGGAAGATCCCACATGTCGCTGAGCGGCTAGGCCCGTAAGCCATGGCTGCTGAGCCCGCGCATCCGGAGCCTGTGCTCCGCAACGGGAGAGGCCACAACAGTGAGAGGCCTGCGTACCGCAAAAATAAATAAATAAAATGTGATTTTGGCTAATTTGGAACTGAGTGAATTTTATGTTATGTATTCAGTTTCTTGTGAAAAAAATAAAAACTTTTATTTTTGAATGGTTATTCTAGCCTCGTGGTTCAGAATTTAAAAAACACAATAAGGTTTACAGTAAGAATCTCCTTTCCACTCTGTCCCACAACTCATTTCCCTCCCTGAAGGCAGCCGTTGTTAGTTAGATTTGTGCACGTATAAGACAAGCGTGTCACAGGCTTCCTCTGCCCCACCTTTACACATAGTAGCACACTGTGAATCCTGTTACCTTGTTTTTTTCCTCCAAATTTATCTTAGAGGTGACCCCGTTTGTATGAGTTTATAAAGGTTGTCTTCCTGCTTTTTTCTGTGACCACATGGTATTCCAATACATGGATGTACTGTAAGTTATTTAATTAGTCCCTTAGTAAGGCATGTTTAGGGTTTTCTAGTTTTTAGCTATTGACCAAATAGTGCTACAGCAAATAATGTTGTACACAGTCGTTTTGCATAAATGTGTGTTTATTTGTAAATAAATTCCTAGAAGTGACTTGCTGTGTCAGAGCCTATGCTCATCTGACATTGTGTTAAGTGTTCCCAGATTTTGGACCAGATTACATCCCACCAACCTTAATGGGATCCATAAATGTGGTTGTCCCCTCTCCACTTCCAGCCCAATGTCTTATCAGACTAATTGATCTTTACTGATATGACAGATGAAAATGCTATCTTGGTGAATTTTCACCTTTTATTTCTCTTGTTAGGAGTGTGTTGTGTTTCTTTTACGATGAGCATCTTTTCATTCGTGTAGGAGCTGTGTTTCACTTCCTGTGAACTGGCCCTTGGCCCGTCTTTTTCTGTTGGGTTGCTGGTCTTCTCATTGATGTGTAGGAGGAATTGTGTATTTTTGAGCAAGTCAGGATGAATTGTAGGCGAGACCTGAAGGACTAAAACGACTCTTATTCTTTAACAGGTTGACTACCTTGAAATAGTTCCAGATACTGGAAGATATCCTGTGGCCGTAGCCACTGCTGGAGATCTGGTATACTTGCTAAAAGCCGAAGACTCTGCCAGAACCCTCCATTATGTCTACGGGCAGCCTGTCACATGTCTAGATGTCTCCTCCAACCAGGCTGCTTTTGGTGTGAAGAGTCTGGGATGGGTGTACGAAGGAAACAAGGTACAAAAATAGCAAGATGTGCAATTAACAAAAAAGAACATGGATTTTATTTTTTTAAAGGCAATTTAAAAATTAAAGATCTCTAATATATTTTTAAAAGATGTGTTCAGGCAGTATATATCAGCCTGGTTAAAAAAAATTCAGGTAGTTCAAAATGATATAATATAAGTAATTGTTTTCTTTCTCTTCCCTTCCCCCAGCCCTACTCCACAGAAGAAACTATTAACAGTTCTTAGGTATCCATCTAGAAAATTTTAATGCATATATAGGTACATTTATACACTAAAAAACATACCTTTGTTGAAATGAGATCATAGTGTACATGCTGTTCTGTGCCCAACGTTTTTATTCAGTAATGTACCCTGGAGAGCATTCCATGTGAGCTCCCTCTCCCTAGAATTCCAGCGATGCTTACAACCCGAAGTCTGCTTAACCAGTCTCCTCACTAGTGGGCATTTACGTTGCTTTCTCTGTTTGGGCTGTTATAGACAGCGCTACAGTGTGTGTTGCAACTTGTAAATCTCTAGGATAAATTGCTAGCAATTATGTTGCTTGGTCAGAGGGTTGATGGACATTGCCAAGTTGCCTTCTAAAAAGGTTGCATCAAAATTTACATTCTTATCCACAGTTTGTAAAAGTGCCTCTGATACTCTTTCAGCCAGAAACAAGGAGATAAGTTTTTAATTGAAATTCTTTGCATGATGACTCAATTTTATCACTACTTAGTATTTTACCATCCTGACTGCAGGCCAAGTACTTAGTCTTAAAGCTGACTTACAGAACTCTTTCTCTTCCAGTGGAATCGGGGGAGAGGGATAAAGGTTCGTTTTATTTTGCTTTTCCTCCAGTTTGCTGGGTCTTGACCCTGCTGGCAGTGGGTGTAACCCTGGGAAGGAACTTCTCTGAGCCAGCAGCTCCTCTGACGACGTCCTTCTCCCAAGGAAGGAGGCCCTTTTCACGTAGCAGTGTTGTGAACTGGAAAAGAGCCAGTCTCTGGATGCACACCGTCTGCGTTCCAGCTGCAGACCTACCACCTGCTACCCTGTGTGACCTTAAACAGGTTGCTTAACCCTCATTATGCCTCAGTTCCCTCATTTGTAAAAGGGAGTTCATAATGGTACCTACTTCACAGAATTGTAGGATTAAATGAAAACACATGTGTAAAGCTTTAAGCATAGTACCTGGCATTGGAGTTAACGATCACTGTGTGCTTCCTGTTCTTTCCAGCTCTCATAGTTTGAGTCTAGCCTCTGGTTGTGATTTTTACATCTTGTTTCTCCTATGCAGTCACCTGTAAGGTCAAATCTCACCTATCTAGGTGTTCACTGGTTTTGCAACATGGACTCCAATTATATGTGCTTCACCCAGGAAGCTAGATAAAGCCGTAGAAACTACATGTGGCTTAGTTTAGTCTCACTGTGAGAAGGGACCCCTTTGTGCTCAAGCTGGCCTGCTTCGCTGGAGCATAGTCAGCATATCTTAGCTGGAAAGTCTGTGATGAAGTCATTCCTGTGTTTTGTCTTCCCAGGACGTGGGGGGAAAGGGACAGCAGTTGGTTTCCTAAGGCAGTTTCCTTTCTTGGCCTTCGAAAACACTTTCTTTTCTGATCCCTGGTGAGCTCATTTGATGAGAGGAGAGAGACTGTTTGCTTTCTAATTTTTCATCCATCATGCTTTCAAGTTTCAGTTATCTCACTTATTTCTCGAGTTCTCAGTGTAGTGAGGTGATAGTTTATTTAATCCTAGCCTGGTTTAAATTTTTCATATTTTTAATAAACTTTTCACCTAACAGGTTCTATTTCTCTGACTTACCTGAGTGGATCTGTTTCTATAGTGATACAGTTGCAGTGGATATATTTGAGAAACCAGTTAAAGGGATAGCTCAGCACAAAATTAGATTGGGGAAAAAAAAATAGACTGGGAGCATCCTTTAGGTGTTGATGTAAGTAAGCACTTTTTTGGATGCCTCTCAATATTTCCAACCCAATTAAAAAGCGTTAATTATAAGAATTAGCTGATTCTTATGTTAATTTGATAAAAATTCATTATTAAAAGTTTATAGTTCCTCTAATAACTTGTTAGCGGGTAGTTTTCATTGGTGTTTTAAAATTAAGAGTGGAAGTAAATTTGCTACAAGAATGTGTTTAAGTGCCTCTTTGAAATCTGACAGTAGCGTTTAGTCATGCAAGTATTTTGAGTATACCACCAAACCTTCAAACATTTGTGTGGGCGGATGGGTTGTTGTTAGTAGTGCTGCTGGTAACTGCATTGAGATGCTTTTCCAACATGAACGCCACCCACTTGAACGTGAGGGAAGCCAAGCTTTAACTGTGAAACTTTCCTTATTTTTGCAGAGGTAGGACTTTCTGTCTGATTATGTTTAATGGATTTTCTGCTTCCTCAGAAAAACCAACATTTCTGTGTGAATTAAGCCATGTAATGGGTGGCTCTGTGAGATTTTAGTAGCATCCTGCCACCCCATAATGTACTGTCATAATTCTTAAGTCTTAGGTGCAGGCTCTGTGTCACCTTGCTTGTGAGCTCCACGCTTTGGTCCTGTCGGTCTCCATCCGGCCTGGCGGCACGTTTTACTAGGTTGGTATGAGACTGGGAGCAGTAGAGTTTGCCTGGAGCTGTGTCCACGTGAGGGTTTGTGTCTGTGCCTCTGGGCCTGTATGTTTAGGATTCAGATGAAGGCTTTATGAGAACACAGAGTCTGGTTTCTCTTCCTTTATACCTGATACAGAACTGGGGGTTAGCTAAAGTCCACTGTTGATTAACTGTGATAAAAGCAGACATGAAGTTCAAATGTTGGTAATAGAATTTTAGTCAGGAACTGAAATTTCCCTGACCTGTAGGAGTATTTCAGCAGTGTTACTTTTGTTTACTTGGAAAATGTCTTTACACCATATGATGGTCACATTAGCATTTTATAGACACCACAGCTGTCTGAGCATCAGTCATAATGGTTCAGACGCATCCATTCGCATATCTACTAGCCAGCCTGTCATGTATTTATCGCGGAGAGTTACAGAGCACCAGTTGTGTCCTGGCGTTGGAGCATCAAAACAACGTTGTGCACATGTTTCAGCAGACGGGTATTTGTCAAGTAACTTAGCTCTGTTAGTAAACATACTTAGTTTTCTAAGGAAATGAAACCAAGTAACTTAGCAGAAGTTTATCCATTTAATCTTAAGAAAAGTCTTGTGAATACAGCTGGTTCAGTCATTTCCAGCTGTGGTAGGAAGGCTCAGAGAAGGTGTTAGTGCTCTAACATTAGGGGCCACGCTTGGGTTTGCCAGCTTGTTCTTTCTTTGGCCACGTAAAGTTGTAGGAAAAAAAAAGGCTATTATCTATTTGCACTCTTTCTTAAAAGAGCAGATCTTTAAACATCTTTAAAAAAAAAAAAGTATTTTTTGACTAGGTAATGCATTCACCTGATTCAGAAATCAAAAGACATGAAAGGAAGGGTGTGCAGTGGGATGACTCCTTCCCACTCTTTTCAACCTGCCACCGAGTTTCTCTTCCTGGAGCAGCTAAATCAGTGTTGCCAGTGTCTTGCATATCCTTCCAGAGATTTTTTATGCATATGTAAGCAAATTGTCCATACATGCCCTCAATCCCCTCTTTCTAAAAAATATAAATAGTAAAATACTCTATTTTTGTCCTGCTTCTTGCTTTTTTGTGCAACAGAATCTCTTAGAGATCGTTTCATCATTTCTTATAACATAATAAAGAACTTCCTGGTAGGTTTTATTTTTTGCAATTTTATGATATTGCACCTTGTAGTTGTACCTTAAGTAATTCTGCAACCCTACCCCCTATTGATGGATGTTAGCTTGCTCCCAGTCTTTTGCTATTGTGAACAACACTTGGTCCACATGAATGTATTTGTAGGATTAGTTCCTCAAAGTAAAGACTTGCTGGGTCAGAGGGTGCTGTGCCTTCATGATTTTGATAGCTGTTGCCCTCTATAGTAGGTGTTCCTTGGAAAGTGGAGGATGGCAGTGCATCCCATTCTCCTAGCAGTTCCTTAACATCTTTCCTCTCACAGGCTTTACAGAAGGGTCACAACAAAATGAGGCCAGAAGGAATAAACAGAGCTCTGTCTGGTCCTGCCTTCATTTAAGTTATTTTGTAGCTCTCTGCTTTGAGGATGAATGACCTCATCTAGAATCACATGCTTTACCTAGAATCAGTGCAGTGGGACTGACAGCCTTATCAGACCGCCATTAGGGTGGACAGAGCTACAGCACACACTGATATGTGCCCCTTCTCGGCTTGTTTGCTACCATTTGAGGGAGAACCCACGGTTCTTTAAAGACAGTAGGCTCATCTGCCTCTTTTTTGTAAAATGAGGAGGGTTGGACATGTGACTTTTGGTCTCCTGTCCAGCACCCACATTCCTTGATTCTTTTTTTTTTTAAATTAATTTATTTATTGGCTGCGTTGGGTCTTCGTTGCTGTGTGCAGACTTTCTCTAGTTGGGGTGAGCGGGGGCTACTCCTTGTTGTGGTGCGCGGGCTTCTCATTGTCGTGGCTTCTCTTGCTGCGGAGCATGGGCTCTAGGCGCGTAGGCTTCAGTAGTTGTGGCACGTGGGCTCAGTAGTTGTGGCTTGCGGGCTCTAGAGCTCAGGCTCAGTAGTTGTGGCGCATGGGCTTAGTTGCTCCGTGGCATGTGGGATCTTCCTCAGGCCAGGGCTCGAACCTGTGTCCCTTGCATTGGCAGGCAGATTCTTAACCACTGCGCCACCAGGGAAGCCCCCTTGATTCTTTAAGCAGTTAGGTGGTTTAAAGTTTTCCCTTTACCTGTGGAGTCGTGTTGAGCTGGTCTGTCCTTGGAGGCTATTTGGGAGCTGAGGGTTTCTGAAATGGATTGAGGAACCCATTGCTCTCCTGTTACTTCTCTAACGGGGTCTCCTAAGGGCCATGCTTATTGCTGGCAGGAATGATTGGGCAGGAAATTGTTTGGTACTTTTTCATCAATTCCTGTGTCTTTCTGGGCAAGGGGTATGTGGTGAGAAGGGCTGCTTGAACGTCTTTTACTTTTAGATGAAAATGGACTCTTAAGTGTTGACGTTGCATTCTTGGGTTCTCACACTTCAGTGGCATAAATGATCTTAAAGGTAGTCGTTGCTAAGTGGCACATGATTGTAAACAAAAACAAATGGAATAACAGTTACTCTGGCCTCATCTCTTCATCATGTTGCAGGGCAAAGATCAGTGTCAACTCTCTTAATGTGGCCCTTTGTGCCCAAATAGCCCTTTAAAATTTGTTTTTAGTCTCATACTTCCTGAATCTGTCAAAAATACTTCTACCCATGAAAACGTTTTTATGATGCTAATCATCTTTATTAATTCTTTTGCTGCCTGAATTAAATTTTGCTCTCAGAGGTGGAGGGTTAGGAGATAGAATTGCCTCATTTAAGAGCATTATGTTGACGATGAGTCTCATGCCTCATAAAGGAAGAGAGAGACCCACTTACAGCTCTCAGCATCATTCTGTGTATTTGGACATATTTCCTAATTTAGTTCTGAAGTGCTTGGCATTCGGTGGCAGATTGTATTTAGCAGCACGCGGCACGCATCCTAATCAGGGTGACGTGAGTGAAGTAATCCAGGAGGCTGGGGTGTGTTTGACAAGGACACTGGCTTGGCGCTGCTGCCTCAGCTTACATCACGCTGGAAAATAATTGCTAACGTCTCTTAGGATAATCATTCCCTGTACGCGGACGTGAAAAGACTCTGGATTGGTTATTGCACTCGTCACAAGTTGAAATACCTGTCTGGAAGAGCCTTTGGGATCAAAGGCTCATGGATTCTGGCACCATTCTCCATACCTACACCAGAATATGAAATCCATCTTTCCTTTTGTTCAAGGTTCCATTCCAGAGGAGAACTAAAAACTGTATTTTACAAGCAGGATGAATAATTTGAAATTGAAAGTTCACAAAGTAAATAAGTATCTCATTTCCTCTTCACTTTCACCTTAAACCTTTAACATTTTTCATATTTATTTACTTTCTGCTTGGAAAAGTTTAAGAAAATAGCTCTTGGAGACCAGTTTTCTGGGTTGTTGAGTGATGTTGACTACCAAAGGGTCCACTTTTGTTGCTAACGTTGCTGCCATTGTGAACGACTGCTTACTGAACACACACTATTTGCTGGATATCTGACCGTGCTGCAAACAGGGATGTCTCAAACGTGACATCCACGTCGGGGCTTACCTCCTCGTGGGCTTTAACCGCAACTTAGTGATACAGAGGTGGTTTTCTCCATGTTGAGATGGACATGAGGTCGTAGGGAGACCTTCATGGTTAATTTGCTGAATTCCAAAGTACTGAAAAGTTATACAGGTAAATACGTAGATGAGGATTGAATATTCATATGCATTTTGTACATGTTTTAATATTAAAATGTATCAGTGGTAAGAGATTGGTTCAAGGTGGCGAAGTAGAAGGACGTGCACTCACTCCCTCTTGGGAGAGCACCGGAATCGCAACTAACTGCTGAAGAGTCATCGACAGGAAGACACTGGAACTCACCAGAAAGATACCCCATATCCAAAGACAAAGGAGAAGCCGCAGTGAGATGGTAGGAGGAGCGCAATCACAATAAAATCAAATCCCATAACCGCTGGGGGGGTGACTCACAAACTGGAGAACACTTATACCACAGAAGTCCACCCACTGGAGTGAAGGTTCTGAGGCCCACGTCAGGCTTCCCAACCTGGGGGTCCGGCAACGGGAGGAGGAATTCCCAGAGAATCAGACTGTGAAGGCTAGCAGGATTTGATTGCAGGACTTCGACATGACTGGGGGAAACAGAGACTGCACTCTTGGAGGGCACACACAAAATAGTGTGTGTGTCAGGACCCAGGGGGAAGGAGCAGTGACCCCCATAGGAGACTGAACCAGACCCACCTGCTGGTATTGGAGGGTCTCCTGCAGAGTTGGGGGGCGGCTGTGGCTCACCATGGGGACAAGGACACTGGCAGCAGAAGTTCTGGGAAGTACTCCTTGCTGTGAGCCCTCCTGCAGTCTGCCATTAACCCCACCAAAGAGCCTGTAGGCTCCATTGCTGGGTCATCTCAGGCCAAACAACCAGCAGGGAGGGAACTCAGCCCCACCCATCCGCAAACAATCAGATTAAAGTTTTACTGAGCTCTTCCCACCAGAGCAACACCCAGCTCTACCCACCACCACTCTCTCCCATCAGGAAGCTGGCAGAAGCCTCTTAGATAGCCTCATCCACCAGAGGGCAGACAGCAGAAGCAAGAAGAACTACAATCCTGCAGCCTGTGGAACGAAAACTGCATTCACAGAAAGATGGACAAGATGAAAAGGCAGAGGGCTATGTACCAGATGAAGGAACAAGATAAAACCCCAGAAAAACAACTAAATGAAGTGGAGACAGGCAACCTTCCAGAAAAAGAAGTGAGAATAATGATAGTGAAGATGATCCAGGACCTCAGAAAAAGAATGGAGGCAAAGATCAAGAAGATGCAAGAAATGTTTAACAAAGACCTAGAAGAATTAAAGAACAAACAAACAGAGATGAACAATACAATAATTGAAATGAAAAATACACTGGAAGGAATCAGTAGCAGAATAACTGAGGCAGAAGAACGGATAAGTGACCTGGAAGACAGAATGGTGAAATTCACTGCTGTGAAACAGAATAAAGAGAAAAGAATGAAAAGACAGCCTAAGAGACCTCTGAGACAAAATTAAATACACCAACATTCGCATTATAGGGGTTCCGGAAGGAGAAGAGAGAGAGAAAGGACTCGAGAAAGTATTTGAAGAGATTACAGTCGAAAACTTCCCTACCATGGGAAAGGAAATAGCCACCCAAGTCCAGGAAGCAAAACCCAAGGAGAAACACGCCAAGACACATAGTAATCAAATTGACGAGAAGCCGAAGAAAAATTATTAAAAGGAACAAGGGAAAAATGACAAGTAACATACAAGGGAACTCCCATAAGGTTAACAGCTGATTTCTCAGCAGAAACTCTACAAGCCAGAAGGGGGAGTGGCATGACATATTTAAAGTGATGAAAGGGAAGAACCTACAACCAAGATTACTCTACCTGGCAAGGATTTCATTCAGATTCGAGGGAGAAATCAAAAGCTTTACAGATAAGCAAAAGCTAAGAGAATTCAGCACCACCAAACCAGCTCTACAGCAAACGCTAAAGGAACTTCTCTAAGTGGGAAACACAAGAAGAAAAAGACCTACAAAAACAAACCCAAAACAATTAAGAAAATGGTCATAGGAACATACATATCGATAATTACCTTAAACGTGAATGGATTAAATTCTCCAACCAAAAGACACAGGCTTGCTGAATGGATACAAAACCAAGACCCATATATATGCTGTCTACAGGAGATCCACTTCAGACCTAGGGACACATACAGACTTAAAGTGAGGGGATGGGAAAACATATTCCATGCAAATGGAAATCAAAAGAAAGCTGGAGTAGCAATGTTCATATCACATAAAATAGACTTTAAAATAAAGAATGTCACAAGAGACAAGGAAGGACACTACATAATGATCAAGGGATCAATCCAAGAAGATAATTATATATGCACCCAACATAGGTGCACCTCAATGCATAAGGCAACTGCTAACAGCTATAAAAGAGGAAACTGACAGTAACACAATAATAGTGGGGGACTTTAACACCTCACTTTTACACCAATGGACAGATCATCCAGACAGAAAATAAGGAAACACAAGCTTTAAATGACACAATAGACCAGATAGATTTAATTGGTATTTATAGGACATTCCATCCGAAAACAGCAGATTACACTTTCTTCTCAAGTGCACATGGAACATTCTCCAGGATAGGTCACATCTTGGGTCACAAATCAAGCCTTGGTAAATTTAGGAAAATTGAAATCATATGAAGCATCTTTTCTGACTACAATGCTATGAGATTAAAAATCAATTACAGGGGGAAAAAATGTGGAAAACACAAACACATGGAGGCTAAACAATATGTTACTAAATAACCAAGAGGTCACTGAAGAAATCAAAGAGGAAATCAAAAGATACTCAAGAGGCAAATGACAACAAAAACACAATGATCCAAAACCTATGGGATGCAGCAAAAGCAGTTCTAAGAGGGAAGTTTATAGCAATACAACCTCACGAAAGAAGAAAAATGTCAAACAATCTCCACTCACACCTAAAGGAACTAGAGAAAGAAAAACAAAACCCAAAGTTAGTAGGAGGAAAGAAATCATAAAGATCAGAGCAGAAATAAATGAAATAGAAACAGAAAACAATAGCAAAGATCCATAAAACTAAAAGCTGGTTCTTTGAGAAGATAAACAAAATTGATAAAGCATTAGCCAGACTCATCAAGAAAAAGAGGGAGAGGACTCAAATCAATAAAATTAGAAATGAAAGTTACAACAGACACCGCAGAAATACAAAGCATCCTAAGAGACTACTACCAGCAAGTCTATGCCAATAAAATGGACAAACTGGAAGAAATGGACAAATTCTGAGAAAGGTATAACCTTCCAAGACTAAACTGGGAAGAAACAGAAAATATGAACAGACCAATCACAAGTAATGAAATTGAAACTGTGATTAAAAATCTTCCAGCAAACAAAAGTCCAGGACCAGATGGCTTCACAGGTGAATTCTATCAAACATTTAGAGAAGAACTAACACCCATCCTTCTCAAACTCTTTCAAAAAATTGCAGAGGAAGGAACACTCCCAAACTCATTCTGTGAGGCCACCATCACCCTGTTACCAAAACCAGAGATACTACAAAAAGAGAAAATTACAGACCAATACCACCGATGAATATAGATGCAAAAATCCTCAACAAAATCCTAGCAAACAGAATCCAACAACACATTAAAAGGATCATACACCATGATCAAGTGGGATTTATCCCAGGGATGCAAGGATTCTTCAACATATGCAAATCAGTGTGATACACCACATTAACAGATTGAAGAAGAAAAACCATATGATCATCTCAATAGATGCAGAAAAGCTTTTGACAGAATTCAACACCCATTCATGATAAAAACTCTCCAGAAAGTGGGCGTAGAGGGAACCTACCTCAAAATAATAAAGGCCATATACGACAAACCCACAGCAAACATCCTTCTCAATGGTGAAAAACTGAAATCATTTCCTCTAAGATCAGAAATAGGACAAGGATGTGCACTCTGGCCACTATTATTCAACATAGTTTTGGAAGTCCTAGCCATGGCAATCAGAGAAGAAAAAGAAATAAGAGGAATACAAATTGGAAAAGAAGAAGTAAAATTGTCACTGTTTGCAGATGACATGATACTATACATAGAGAAGCCTAAAGATGCCACCAGAGAACTACGAGAGCTAATCAATGAATTTGGTAAAGTAGTAGGATACAAAATTAATCCACAGAAATCTCTTGCATTCCTATATACTACCATGAAAGATCAGAAAGAGAAATTAAGGAAACAATCCCATTCGCCATTGCAACAAAAAGAATAAAATACCTAGGAATAAACCCACCTAAGGAGGTAAAAGACCTGTACTCAGAAAACTATAAGACACTGATGAAAGAAATCAAAGATGACACAAACAGATGGAGAGATGTACCATGTTCTTGGATAGGAACAATCAATATTGTGAAAATGACTATACTACCCAAAGTAATCTACAGATTCAATGCAATCCCTATCAAATTACCAATGGCAGTTTTTACAGAACTAGAACAAAAAATCTTAAAATTTGTATGGAGACACAAAAGACCCCAAGTAGCCAAAGCAGTCTTGAGGGAAAAAAACGGAGCTGGAGGAATCAGACTCCCTGACCTTAGACTGTACTACAAAGCTACAGTAATGAAGACAATATGGTCCTGGCACGAAAACAGAAATATAGATCAGTGGAACAGGATAGAAAGCCCAGAGATAAACCCACACACCTATAGTGAACTAATCTATGACACAAAGGAGGCAAGGATATACAATGGAGAAAAGACAGTGTCTTCAATAAGTGGTGCTGGGAAAACTGGACAGCTACGTGTAAAAGAATGAAATTAGAACACTCCCTAACACCATACACAAAAATAAACTCAGAATGGATTAAAGACCTAAATGTAAGGCCAGACACTATCAAACTCTTAGAGGAAAACATAGGCAGACACTGTATGACATAAATCACAGCAAGATCCTTTTTGACCCACCTGCTAGAGAAATGGAAATAAAAACAAAAGTAAACAAATGGGACCTAATGAAACTTAAAAGCTTTTGCACAGCAAAGGAAACTATAAACAAGATGAAAAGAGAACCCTCAGAATGGGAGAAAATGTTTGCAAACGAATCAATGGACAAAGGACTAATCTTCAAAATATACAAACAGCTCATGAAGCTCAATATTAAAAAAAGAAACAACCCAATGAAAAAATGGGCAGAAGACCTAAATAGACATTTCTCCAAAGAAGACATACAGATGGCCAAGAGGCACATTGAAAACTGCTCAACATCACTAACTATTAGAGAAATGTAAATCAAAACTGCAATGAGGTATCACCTCACACTGGTTAGAATGGGCATCTTCAGAAAATCTACAAACAAATGCTGGAGAGGGTGTGGAGAAAAGGGAACCCTCTTGCACTGTTAGTCGGAATGTAAATCGATAACAGCCACTATGGAGAACAGTCTGGAGTTTCCTTAAAAAAGTAAAAATAGAAGATACCATATGACCCAGCAATCCCACTACTGGGCATATACCCAGAGAAAACCATAATTCAAAAAGACACATGTACCACAATGTTCACTGCAGCAGTGTTTACAATAGCCAGGACATGGAAGCAACCTATATGCCCACTGACAGACAAATAGATAAAGAAGATGTGGTACATATATACCATGGAATATTACTCAGCCATTAAAAGGAACGAAATTGGATCATTTGTAGAGACATGGATGGACCTAGAGACTACCATACAGACTGAAGTAAGTCAGAGAGAGAAACACACATGTCATATATTAATGCGTATATGTGGAATCTGGAAAAATGGTACAGATGAACCGGTTTGCAGGGCAGAAATAGAGACACAGATGTAGAGAACAAACGTACGGACACCAAAGGGGAAAGTGGAGGGGTGGCGGTGGTGGGATGATTTGGGAGGTTGGGATTGACATGTATACACTGATGTGTATAAAATGGATGACTAATAAGAACCTGCTGTATAAAAAAAATAAATAGAATGTATCAATAATTGATATAATTGTTAGTGTATTGTTGATAATGAATAGTTTTCACATGTTGTGAAAACCCTGAAATGCCTCCATAGAGCCCCAAGGGCTTCTCAAGACAATGTCTCTGACTTAGAGACCTTTGAGGACCCGACCACCTCTGATATTCTCTACAACCATGACGGGTGATTCTGCAAAAACTATTTCTTAGAACGCTGCCACTTCTTGTAGAAGCTAAGAGTGCTTCAGGATCTCCAGCGATCCTGAGCTACTCCTGGGAGGGAGTGATGAAAGTTATAGAAAGTGAATATAGGGAAAAGTATTTTCAGCTAAGTCGGGTAGTGGTATAACCACTGGGGACTTGGAGTCAGATAAGCCCTAGGCAAGCTGCTTACGTGCCTCAGGCTTCCCATTTGGAAATGGGAGAATACCTGGGGAAAGGAGGTAATGTGCTTATGGCTGGTGCTCAAGACTTGTTAGGCGCCTCCTTCACCTCCCCATCCCCACCAGCTTTGGGGTCAGGTCAGAGTTCATCAGGAAATCCTGGGCAAGGGAGCAGTCCAGGCAGAGGCACCAGGCCTGGAGGAGGGTTTCTGGGGGGCCAGGAAGTATTGCTGGGGTGGTCCAGGCGGGCTGGAGCACAGGTTCCGTGGGCTGGTGTGGGAGCTGTGCTAAAGCCATACCTGCTAGGAGTCATTTTCCTGAGAGTTGTTTTACAAGAATACATTTAGAATAGGAAGGGCTGGGGGAATTCAACTTTTTGCAGGATGAATGCAGTTAAATTAATGTGAATGCTGAGTCACTTCGTGTATGGTCACTTTGAGATGTGGAGTCTCATTGGAGAGGGCCGGCACTGTGTCTTAAGTATCTTTTGTCTTCGCTCACACTGGTGTAGTTTTTGTATATCATGACACGTGTATCGTTTTCTAATTTCTAAAAACATTGATCAGAATTCTAGAAGCACTGAGCAAGTTTTTACAAGACCATTACATTGACATATATGATGATCATTTCCTTTTTTCTCATGTGCCTTTAAAAAAAAATTTAATTAATTTATTTTTGGCTGCATTGGGTCTTCGTTGCTGCACGCGGGCTTTCTCTTGTTGCGGCAAGCAGGGGCTACTCTTTGTTGCAGTGTGCAGGCTTCTCGTTGCGGTGGCTTCTCTTGTTGCAGAGCACGGGCTGTAGGTGCATGGGCTTCGGTAGTTGTGGCACGATGGCTCAGTAGTTGTGGCTCGTGGGCTGCAGAGCGCAGGCTCAGTAGCTGTGGCACCTGGGCTTAGTTGCTCCGTGGCATGTGGGATCTTCCCGGACCAGTGCTTGAAGCCGTATTCCCTGAGTTGGCAGGTGGATTCTTAACCACCGTGCCACCCGGGAAGCCCTCATTTGTCTTTTGAATTAAGCTTAGAATTTTATATAGGGCCTAATTTTTCTAATGGCTTTCCTGATTACTTATGTGGGATTTCCATCCAGGTTTACCGTTCCATACCCATGGGAGAGTGTGACCTTGGAGTTGATCTTGGCGTTTATTTCACTCTTTGAATAGGTGGCTTTGGCTTCTTTGTGCCAGATGAGCAGCAACTAGTTTGTTAGGGTTAAAAATCAGCTCGTTTTTCAGTTAATGAAGATCACTGGGGCCTGTTGGAAATGTTTACCTTTGCTCTATAATCAGTAGCAGTAACACTGTAGAATAGGCTGCAGGCTTTCCACGTGTATACATCCAGACAGTTGAGACAGATGGTGTTGGTTTGATAGAGGGTAGGAGAAGAGGGCACACAGAAAATGGCCTGAGTGAGTTTGAATTTCACAATATTTAAGACATTTTATTGTTTTCAAGTACACGTAGCAGCTTAAACTAACAAAAATTACAAAGTAGAGGGCTTTTGCTTTTTATTCAATATGTAGATGAAAATGATTTTTTAATTTACCCGGCACTTCAGTCTATAAGGCACTGTGTTAAAGTGGGTTTATAATTAACTTATCAGTTACTGAGTTGCAGATGAGTTCTTCTAATGGACGCAAAGTTAACTCTCTTAAGCATCCTCTCAGTGTGTTATTAATTTACAGGGTAAATCCAGTTTTGTAGATAGTCAAAGGAAAACCCCAGCTCAGTCCACATTTGAGCAATCACATTCCAGATGAAGGGACTCGGGAGGTTTTCAGTGGGTCACAGTGAGGCCAGGAATCGTCTGAATGTGCCACGTAGGGGAAGCAGTTCTGCCGTGACCTGGGTTCTGACCGTCTCCTGCTGCAGGTGGTCCATTGATATGGGACTGACCAACTGGACCAGGACCGAATTCAATACCCACATTTCTTTGGATCTTTCTAGGTTAGGACCTCTGGCCCAGGCTCTGCCTGTTCCCCTGGGTGGCCTCTCTGGACTGCGGAGTTTCCTTAGGGTGTGAACTCCTATCTCATGTTCCACAATAAGTTTTAAAGCATATGTTGAAAATGACATGAGAATACTTCTTCCCCAGCACCCCCCTCCTTCACCTGCCCCTGCCCTTTCCCCACCTTTGGTCTCTTGTACCACCTGTCAGTGTCCCTCCTCATGGTCCCTTTCAGATTTTGTCGGAGCAGTGGCTGCGTGCCAAGGACTGTGGGTGACTCGCTGGTGCGCACCTTCTGCCTGGCCTTCCAGACCCTGGAGAGTCAGCCTGCCACTCTCCACCCTGCACCTGCAAAAGGAGCCTGTGCAGTCCAGAATATGCCATGTTTATTCCGGACTAGCAACAGCATTCCCTCTTCCCCTCCTGTCCCTCCATGTCCTTTCAGGAAAGGTCCATCCAGGGTCCCACTTATCAGAAGAAGCCTTCCCAACTGTTGTGGCTCTCAGTGAACACCTCCCTTCCCTTACACTTACAATACACAGGGTCTGCATCTCACCTTGCCTTACTGTTACTGCCCAGCGCTATTCTTAACCAGATTGCCGTCAGCTGGGAGGCAGGAAGTGAGCATTTAGAGCTGAGTACCACTGCTTTAATGTTTCCGATTCTTTTTTGGCTTGGGAGGCAGTCAGTGTCGGTGTAGTGCGGGGGTTCTCAAATGCCAGGGAGTATCAGAAAAATACAGATCTTGGGCCTCCACCCCGAAGGCTTCTGACTCACCGAGTCTGGGTCGGGGCCTGAGGGTCTGTTGTGCCCAGTGCTGCCGATGCTGCTAGTCCAGAGCCGCACTTTGAGCACCCCGGGGTAGTTGGAGGTCCACCCACCCAGCTTTGAATTCTGGTTCCAAACCTTCAGTTCTGTGTAAGTGATTTGGCCTCTCTACACCTCTGCTTCCTCATATATAAAGTGAGTAAAATCATGATAGCCCCTGTATGGCATGGTGGGGATCAGGTGAGAGGACGCATAGTCGCAGTGTTTTGCACATAAGAGGACACTGTAAGTCTTAGGGCATTACTAACCATTTTTGCCAGGACTCAGGAAAAGGCTTGTCATATGGTGGCAAACACTGACCTAGAAATGAGATTAGCTGGGCTCAGCCTAGTGCATCCTCGGCTGCTGTTGTAACCTGTGTAATTTGGAGTAAGTTATTTAAATTATTTTAAGCCTCAGTGTCTTTATGCATAAAATGTGTACGGTAGTGTTTGTCTTCCTGTGCTGGTTGTGAGAATCAGATGGAATGATATTCTGAGAGGATTTGTGTGAAAGGAATATCATGATGATTACTAACAGCTGCTACTTACGGTGTACTTCGTGTGCAAGACGCTGCTGATCACGTTTGGGCCGGCACTGTCGTGTACCACGTAGTACCATATAGTGAAAGGTTGTTATGCCCTTAAGCGTGTGAAGGGGACTGGGGTGGACTGTGTGCCCTACACCAAAGGCGCCAGTAGTTCACTGCAATTTTTCATGCTCCTGCATCAGCTGTCATTTGTCTCGGTGATGTGATTGTAGCCACATTCTGCCTGTCTACCCACTTCTAAGCCTTTGTCCAGTCTAACCTGGGGCCAAATGAGAAGTTGCCAGGCCGGTTGCAAACTGACGCGCAAGCACCGTAATATCCTGAATTGCGTATACAGTGTGAAGTCTACAGGCTCACGAGTGTTGTTACACGACCAGCTCTCACTTGCAATCTTCCCATATAAAAAATCATGTCCAGGTTGTCTTTAATTTTGAAGAATTCATTTCATAGTTTGCAGCCTCAGTTTTCCTCCCTACATAACACAGATTTAATGATAACTTTCTTTCTCGTGGGGACTTTGGTTAGTTACATGTAGTTAATATTTGTGAAGTGCTCAAAACTGTCTGTGCTCTTTATTATGATGAGGCCTGCTGGGAACCTGAAAGGAGTATGTGAGGATTTTCAGCTTTGAGTTATATATTTGCATAATAATTATAATCTCTTCATTGTGCTAAATGCTCTGACAGTGAGCGTTTCCTATTCATTTTATGTACCCCATCAACCCGTTCTTTGTTAGTCGTACCTCTTGTCCTTCTTCTAGCACTAGGACAGAGACTGTCTAAAGAGATCCCTGAAGCAAAGCAGAGAACCATATTCTGGTCACTACCTTCCTTCATTATTTCCAGCACCTATGGGTGTGGGGGGAGAGAGAGATTGGGTCATATTGGCCTGCATTTTCACCCAAGTGCACTCCTGCTCTCTGGGTTCTTTTCAGGCTTAGGTCACAATAGGTGTTGGTTTGGCCTCGCTCTGGTCCTTTGTAGGCATCTGCCCACATCACAAACCCCATGTTTGGCACAGTCTGCAGTGATTGGCAGTGCCTTCCCGGGCAGAGTCCAGTCCTGGAACAGCAGGGGTTGCAGGTGCATTGGCACGTGGTGGTGGGGAGTGCACACGGGCCTGCCTGCCCGGTGCCTGGCGAGGCTCAGCAACACCGTCCCATCCCTGAAATATCCTGTCCTCGCGGGCTTGTTCCTCTCATTAAAACTTAAACATGAAAGCAGTTCAGGCTGCTTCTCCCTTTGTGCCGCGTTTGAGGGTGGACTGTGCCAGAAGCATGTCATGGAAACTGTTGAGGGGCTGCTGAGTTTCAGGGAGCTGTGCTCATGTCAGGGGTCCATTTCTTCGGCTCTGCATCTTGCTGTTTGCTGCTGCTAAAAGCACCTGAGAGGCAAGTTTTTGTTTGCCAGCAGAGTCACCTTTGGGATGGTGGTGAAAGTCATTTTCCACATGTTCACAGATACGCCACGTTACCAAGCCTCTTGCGCTGACTTATCTCTGGCAAGGACTTACAAAATAGTCTCTCTGGCTGATTGTCAAAAATTACATCATATCAGAGTAAACTGCTTTTAAATCAGACATCCATTATTCATGTATATTAACTGCTTTTTTATTTTTTTATTGGCTGTTTTTTGTATGATTTACTCTTTTCTCACTAGCTCGCCTTCCCTCCCCAACTGTCTTTCTCATCGTTTTTTTACAATCTTAGCTCATCTGTGAATTTATAGAGACTGTTCACTTAGCTTTGTATGTGAATATCAATATGCAGACCCTGCATTTTTCGTAGTAAAATTTTTGAGCACATTTTTGTGGGTCATATTTATGTTGGGTCAGAAGAGCAACTTGGGTCGTTTACATGAGTAAATTCTACCCCAAAGACTGAGAGGTCTTTTTCTTGTCTTTTTTTTTTTTTTAAGTTGAGCATTACTAGTCTTGTACTTTAAGTTCTGTATGGAATAAAACTGTACCTCCCACTTATGAACCAGCTAAATACGCTGCTGTTGGTGGAAAGCAAACTGACTTAATATGTTCATCGTGGGGGGGGCATATCTTTAATGTAAGGCTGGTGTGTCGTTCACCTGTAATCGACACAGGCAGAGGTGTGCAGCACTTATTCATTCTTTCAGCAAATAGATACTGAGTCCTTCCTTTGTGCCAAACACGATACAGGTATCCAAGAAAGTATCTGTTCACTCCAAACCATGATGCTGGAGGTCCCCCGTGCACCTGGCATCTTTGTGCTCCTGGTACTTGGCCCTGATGCATGGCACTTGACTGTTTGGAATAATAATGACTAGATAGAGTTTATTCTATTTATTTAACCCCAAATCAGCATTGTTGTTGTGTATAGTCAACATTTGCATATATTCGTGCACATTTACCTGAATCTTCTCTCACTGTTCTTGCCAGCATTTCAGACCTTTTATTCTGGAATGATTTTATATCTTCCAAAAGTATATTGTGTAGTGAGGGTCTCTTGGCCACAAGTGCTCTCTGCTCTCGGTATTTTTATCCCAGAACATCTTTATTTCATACTCATTCTTGAAAGGTGGTTTTACTAGTCCTTTATCATTCCAGGATGACAGGTGTTTTCTCTCAGACCTTTGAAGAGGTGATTGGTTTGACTTCCACTGTTATTACTGAGAAGTTGTTTAACTGTCATTCCCATTTAGGACTTTTTCTCTTCTTTTGGCTGGTTTTTCCTTGTCTTTAATTTTCTGTGGTTTCACTCTGCTGTCTCTAGGTGTGGATTTAGTTTTATTTTCCCTGTTTGGGGTTCTCTTGCACTTCTTTCCTTTCAGTTGTAGAAAGTCTCAGCCATTGCCTTGTTGAAATTTCCCCTCATTCTCTCTATTCTTTCTATCTAGAACTCAGGTTAGATGTGTGTTAGACCAACTTGTTCTCCCTTCTGTGCTCTTCCTCACTCGCTCATCTTTTCCATCTCCATCTCTCTGTGTTGTGTCCTGAGTAATTTCTTCATCTTTGTCTTCCAGTTCACAGATTCTCTCTTGGACTCCGTTTAACTCATCCATTGATTTTTTTTTTCCTTTGGTTGCACTGGGTCTTAGTTGCAGCACGTGGGCTCCTTAGTTGTGGCACACGGGCTCCTTAGTTGCGGCATGCACGCTCCTTAGTTGCGGCATGCACGTGGGAGCTAGTTCCCTGACCAGGGATCGAACCAGGGCCCCCTGCATTGTGAGTGCAGAGTCTTATCCACTGCACCACCAGGGAAGTCCCCTGATTTTTTTTTTTAATTTCTAGAAATTCTATTTGTTTTGTTATTCAAAGCTACTTAATCAGTTTTGCTGCTTTTGACCCCTCACCCTCTTTTATTTCTGTAAACATTTCCAGCATGCATATTTTTCTTCATCTGATAAACATCTGATATCCTTGGAAGCCTGTTTTCTGTCTCTCACTTATGATGAGCTGTTTCTGTGTTGGGAAAAAAACTTTTTTTTAATTGTGAGCTCACATTTGGCTGATCTTGATTTGTAGATCTCCTGTGGGGCCTGGGTTGAGAGGATCTTCCTCCTGAGAAGATTCTGCCAGGTACCAGGAAGCATGTCACCAACATGAAAGTACTTTTATTACTAGACCTGGGGTCTTTTGGCCTTGCAGGTAGTGTAACTTCAAACTCCCAACCTGCGTGAGGCTTGCAGGCCGAGGGCAAACATTTTCCGTCCTGAGCTGAACCTGAGACAGGCAAGTTGCCACGTAGGCTCTCTTCACCAGTGGATAGATTTTTGTTCCTATCTTGCTTTTTGCTGAGTGTACATAGCTGTCCAAGGGGCCCAGCTTTAGGCAGACTTATCAGTTCTGGTTCCACCTGGCACTGGCTGGAAACCTTGCCTCCTATTTCCCCAGTTTTCCAGGCTCTGACGCTGGCAGACGCCCCCAGAGCAGCCCCTGATGTGAGTGCTACTTCCCTTTCGGGTTGTAGTGCTCTCTTCATTTTTGCCTCCTCGGACTTTCTCGGGTTTCGTAGGAGTTAAACAGAATGTTTACAGGAATGTTTACTAGACTGAATCTTCAGTGTTTTTTAAACAGGATGGTTTCCCAGACATTCTAGACATTCATAGTGTGCTGTGTTGTCAGAGGTGGAACCTTGGGCCTGGATACAGTTTGGGAGTTCTGGAATCTGGAGACTGTGGACGGAGATCTGTGGAACTTTCTGTTTTGAGTACAAGGAAGTGGTTCCTTTGTACAAGCCGGCAGCAAGATTAGGCATCCAGAAATGGGGGAATGTGTTAAGCAAAACAAGGACTATCTGAGTACTTATTATGTACCAGACCATGGTAAGCCCTGGGTTTGCCTGATAAATGTGTACCAGTCGGTTAATCTACAAGCACTTACTGAGTACCTGGCACGTGCTGGCCCTTAGTCAGTGCTACAGGAATGAATGATAGGATTGCTGCCCCAAGGAACTTACAGTCTAAGTCTAGGACAGTGTTTTACAACATGTGGCATGGCGCTTGGTAACAGTGCCTTAGCTGGCTTGCTCAAATCACAGTCTCCTCGGTGACCCTCCTACCCTCCAGTGTTTGAGAACCATGGGTCTGGGGAAAAGTTGGAGGAAGCAAATGTACAGTTCAAGGTGGCCCCTTGGGGACACCAGATGGGGTGCGTAGATGGTGAATACCTTCAGTGCTGACAAGAGGGAATAAACTCTGCTAAGGGCTCAAAGAGAACACACGGTAAGCTTAATTGGGATGGAAGAGGAGAGAGCCTGAGGATTATTTCCTTTACTCTCTAGAATTTGGCTTCTTATCATGACTTTACCCCCTCAGAAGGGCAAAATATATGTGGTAGTGATGGAGGTGGGTTGTTAGAGATCAGAAAAGAAAGTAGGTAGACTTTGTTATCTCCAGGAATTTCAGTCAAATCTTCCTCCCCATGCCTTTTTTAATCTTTTACTTCGCTGAAATCCAGCACAGCGTCTCCTAACCTTTTCTCTCTCTGTCGCTTCTCTTTTTTTTAGATGGTGGCAGACAAATTATCTTTAATTCACAACGCCTTTAAAAAGCTATAGTCTTGTAAGGAAGCCTTCTGACAACTCCTCACCCCTTTGGAAAGGCAGTGCCTGGGGTCCTGAGGCGGTGAGCCCGCTGCTCAGGTTGATGTTGGTGGTGGTGTAATGCCTTTGGCAGATGACACATGGGAGTGTGAGGAAGACTCACTATTTTGGTAAACTGAAAGAAAACACAAACGGAATTCCTTTTTTCAGTCGTTAGCACACAGCCAAAAGTCTGGGACTGCAAGGCTCTGTAATCTCTTCATAGCTATTTCTGTATGCAGTGGTTCCTGTTTCATTATGAGGCTAATAGCAGTCCCAGATTTAGGAAATGTTTGTATTGCTAAATCCAGTTCTTAATGGGTGAAGGAGGAAGTTGGCCTGCCTTGAGCTCACCCCAGTGCAGGGGCAGTAGCCATTTCTTATCCCTTTCCTCATGGTTTGGTTGGAAAGCCAGTCCTAGGCACACTAAATGGTCCGGGTCACACCTGGAAGGGGCGGGGCCTGCCTGCACCGGGGCGTTGCCGATGTTTCCCAGATGTCAGGCCTGTGGCCACCACCTCCATCCTGACTCTACACTGCTGCCCCTACTGTTACACCACCACCTGCTAGGACATGGCTGTAAGGTGGGTCTCCTTAGAGAGGCGAGCCCCACAAATGGCGGACCAGGACAGTTGGTGGCTGTGCACTAGCTGGTGAAGAGGTGGATTGTTCCAGCTGGCAGCCGGCCAAGGCTCCTGCACATCATCCACCCTCCCTGTTCATTCCAGTGCCTGCTGCACAGAGAAGAGTCATAAACATTTGTTTACTGGCTGTGGAAAGAATTACAGCATTATTTATTTTGTCTAAAAAATGAGAACCCAAATATCCATCAATATGGAATCATATATCTATAGACAAGTTCTATGCAGCCTTTAAAAAGAACAAGATCTATGTATAGGTACTGACGAGGAAAGAACTCTTATGTTATTTAGTAGGAAAAACAAGTTGTAGAACGACAGTCCCATCGAGAGAAAAAATAATTTTATACACAGAGAGAGAGTGTGCGTGCAACAGACAAGACAGACATGTGTATAGAAAAAGTGTAGCAGTACATAGCCCTCCACATCCACAGGTTGCGAATCCACGGATTCAACCAACCTCGGCTCGAAAATATTCCCCCCAAAATTCTAGAAAGTTCCAAAAAGCAAAACTTGAATTTGCTGAGCACCAGCAACTGTTTACATAGCATTTACATTGTATTAGGTGTTGTAAGTAATCTAGAAATGATTTAAAGTAGATGAGAAGATGTAGGTTATATGCAAATAGTACACCATTTTATATAAGGGACTTACTTGAGCGTGGGCAGATTTTGGTATCCGGGGGGTCCCGGCAGTAAACCCCCATGGATACCAAGGGACAACTGTATACACTAAACTGTTAAAGTGGTTATTTCTGAGAGATGGCTATCCAGAAGGTTACACAAGATATATTATGTTTGAAATCAGAAAAAAACAAAGGTTCTTTAGAAATTTCAGAGAAATCTGAATAATTGACAAAAATGAAAGTTAGGATTCTAAGACTAGGATTTGTGAAAATACCTTAACATCTCTAAGAAGGAAAAAACAGAAAGTTCTTTTTAAACAATGCTTGCTTCCACCAGGTGCCCTCTAGATCTCCCTGGAAGCCAAAGAGAAAGGAGTAGACCCTGCAGTGTCCGAGACTACACACTGCATCTCCTGCAGTTACCTTTGTCAAATATACAACATGGTTCAGTCATTTTAGATAATTCTTAAAGAAACATCCAACTTCTATACAAATTTGCGCCTTTATCACTGTTTAAACCCTTTTGTAATATACATGTGGTACTTAGGAAAAATATCCCCAGCAACATCTATTGATTTGGCGGTCACATTAGCGCAGAACATTTTCTCCAAGATTCTAGCTATGGGTCGTTTTTTCCTTCTTTCCAGCACATCCATACACTTCTGAGAGTGAGTCAAGTGGCCATGGGTTGAGACTCACCCAACTAGGGCAATAAAGAGAAATTAGTCTAATGCATGGTCTTAACAAGAGGGAGAGTGTGAGCATGAGTAATTAATCTCACTAGTCTGTGGCAATCAGATAAAATGAAGTCCCATTTGCTCAACCTGATTAAAAGAGAGAGAGCGCGGAGGGGAGAGAGAGATGCTAAAGGTTGTTGAGGGACTCGTAACGTGGGAAGAACCGCCTCTGAGATGGGTAATGTGTTTTCTAATCTCTGCGGTCTTTAACTAAACGTAATGGTCAGGTACTCTTTGGATAGTTCTGATTCATTGAATTATTAAACATTTTAGAAAATACTTGACTCCTGACTACTAACTTATACAATGAATTTGCAGTCTTTCTGAAGAGGGATTAGATCCCACTGTTTCATTCAGAAATGATCTATCCTTGTCAAAAAAGAACTTCTAAAAAAAAGTATAAAGATATAGGAACAGACTCAATATCAGATTTTAATTCTTATACTTATCATGGAACATTTCTTCCTGCTATAGATGTTGAAGTATTTTAAAAAGAAGAAGAGATTGAGTCCAAAAGCCCTCTTGAAAGCTGTATAGTGATACATAAGTGCAGAATGTTACTTTCGGGGTAGACCATGACATTGCTGGTGTATTTTTTTTTTCTCCCTCCAGGAACCGATTTTTATGTAATTTTTAGGATATTTACTGTAGATAGAAGATTTGATTTATTTCTATGTCCATACTTGGAAGAAGAATCTTATTTTGGATATTTTACAGTTGAAATTTTCTCAGAAACTTTTATTTTCAACTGCATGAAAATAAAAATAAAATTTAGCTTGTTCTCTATGGTCTTTAGGGATTAAGAAGGCATTTTACGGGCTTCCCTGGTGGCGCAGTGGTTGAGAGTCCGCCTGCCGATGCAGGGGACACGGGTTTGTGCCCTGGTCCTGGAAGATCCCACATGCCGCGGAGCGGCTGGGCCCGTGAGCCATGGCCGCTGAGCCTGCGCGTCCGGAGAGGCCGCAGCGCTGAGAGGCCCGCGTAACGCAAAAAAAAAAAAAAAAAAAAAAAAAGAAGGCATTTTACATTTTGAAATTGCTCTTTCCTTTCAGATACCGTGAGCAATTTTACTTAATATTATAGTGTTGTTTTGACTGTTAGGAATTTCCAAAGATTCAATTGTTAGAAATATGTGTCAACAATGAGATCAACGGTTTTCAAGGTGGAGTCAATTTATTAACCTCTCAGTACTAAAATAGGAATCTGTACACTGATAATTGATAAATAAATGTATAGGTTAATAAGAAAAAATAGCACATCATTTTCATGTGTGGGCTAAGAGAGGAGACGCTACAAAATATTAACATTAAAACTTTCGAGTTCAGTGATTAATTTTAACCACATGATCAACAGAATATAATGTATGCTCACGTGTGTGTGTGTGTAAAATGAGGAGGCTTTTGAACAGTGAATTTGGGTGCAAGGACTAACTATGTCTTCAGTACTTACAACAATTACTGACCCATGGCAAGCACTTAATGTTAATTGAATTACTAAGATCTTTTTAGTAAAAGACTTAAATAATCTTCAGAAAGATTCCTTATGAATCATCCTTGTTTCCCCATTTGCTGGAGAAAAGGCAGTGTTCAAATGTAATGAATACATTGTCTAGAGATCAAGGATACTCTCTTACTTGCCTCCATACCTTATGGAACAGAGCTTACTATAATTAGCTAGTGGAGAGTGACTGAAGAGAGAGATGTTGGGGAATATCAGTTATACCTCAATTTAAAAAAAATTTTTTTTAATGTTTGGGAATAAGACTATGTTTTGGTTTGTAGTTTAATCTAAAGGAATCATCTAGTGGTTAAGCTTCATCATCCTGGATGCTTATACTGTTTGTTCTTTTTACCTTCTGTGGTATAAATAGAGTGGGAAAAGAGAGAGAGAACCCTGTACACAGACTTCTTGTTAGCCTCCCCCATTAACTAATCAGAAGCAGTCAGTGACCCTTAGTTTCCATGCTGCTTTTTCTGTGTTAAGAAATTGGGATACCGAATTTCCCCATTTGGCATTTTTTTGTGTCCTATGAGTTTGTTTGCACCTTGGCCTGGAATTCTTTGGATTTTTTCTCTTGTGTTTCCTTTTGTCGTTCTAAGAGCCATCCTTATACTATCATTACCTGGAAGGGGTCAGGAAATGGAGTATTAGAGCCTCTTCTCTAATGGGAGCTGGTGCTGTGACCGTGCCCCGGGGCGACGCTGGGTGGAAATTGTTTGTGCGGGCCTGCTGCCCCTAACGCACACCCACGTGTTTTTCCTCCTCCCCAGATCCTGGTGTATAGCCTGGAAGCAGAACGCTGCCTCTCGAAGCTGGGCAACGCGCTTGGCGACTTCACCTGTGTCAACCTCCGGGACAGTCCTCCCAATCTCATGGTCAGTGGCAACATGGACAGGAGGTAGGTGTCAGTAGAGTCACATCTTAGAGCCACAGGCAGCTTCTCTTGAGGCCTGGCCGCTTGGCCTCCACTGAGCTCACTGATTTCCTCCCCGGCTTACCCTCCTCACTTCTCACTCACATCTCTGCCCACCTGAGTTCAGCCCTGATCCCATAAATACCATCCCTGTGAACTTGGAGAACAAAGTCTTGTATTAGGTAATAGTTGGATGGAGTTGCGTCTCTGCCTCATTTCTGAAACACCATGGGAAGGTTGTCTTTTAGGCCATTTGGTGGACGCAGTTGGTGGAAGGTCCAGTGAGACCACTTGGAATATCTTTTGTCCCCCTGCTGTAAAATTTGTTTGGCATTTAAAAGCTCACTTTCTAATATTAAAAACAAAAACAACCACCTAAGGGATGAATCATATTCAGCAGAATAGGTTTGCTGCCAGACGACGTCAGGAGTGTGTTTCAGACCACTGTGGCGTCCCTCCAGTGATGGGGGAGAAAAAGAGACTTCATGCAAACAGATTCCAGTTTCTATTTAGCTGATTAGCAGTCTTCCCTTTAACGTATTGGCTTAGGGAGTCGGATTTTCCCAGTACAGGGTCCAGTGCCAGCTCCGGCCGCTCCAGGACCCATCAGCATGGAAGGATTAAAGTGTTTGAAAAGGCTGTCTGAGTCCAAATTTTAGGCTTTTTTCCTTTCTCTTCCCTCTCCCCCTTGTCTTTTCCTTTTCTTTCTTCTTCTTCTTTTTTTTTCTTCTTTTTTTGACTGGTTATCTGTCATGTCTGATCCAGTGCCCTGAAGAGAGGTAGCATGGCTGGAGGCCAGGTTCAGCTGGCGCCCCCTCCCCTGGCCAGCCCCGGGCTGCAGGTGGCAGGCCACTTGGTGGGGTATCAGATCGTGAGGCGGGTCCTCCTTTGTGCCAAATCCCAGACCTCTGTCGTACCAGTGCAGCAGCTTGCAAAAATAATTATTTTGTCAGATAATATTTTCAACTTCTGACCTTCACTACTACTATCTCCCTCCCAGAGAGCAAAAAGATGTGAGTATGCTTTATTGAAAGAAAATACCTGATCTTTTTTTCCTCGAGCCCTCCTAAAACAGCTGATACTTCTCATGCTTGAGAATTGAACTCCTCAGTGTATGTCCAGGCAGTTTTTCTCTTAAAAAAAAAAAAAGAAAACAAACTAGGCTTGATAAGTGGCCCCACTTGTGGCACAGCAAATGAAACACATCAGTTTATAGTTTTACTCTCCCATTTTCATTTCTGACTGAGCTGTACAAAGGCTCCAAGCTTATCTGATAGGATCTACCCGCAGGGATCTAACAGCTCTTCGCTTTCCAGGAGAGCAAATGCGGAGGGCTCTGTGGGGCATCCAAATGGAAGGGTTTGGGATTGTAGGTTATGCTTCAGAGTTTGTTGACAGCATGACCATTTAGGTGTTCAACCACAGCTAGGCTCCCAGGAAACCAAAATGGTGTTCCAGAGAAGAGACCTCTGCTTTCTATATAAAGTAGCCTCATTAGCTCCAGAAGCACAGTTACAGCCAGATTGTCATGACCATTGTCAGCTGCACATCCTGCTGTCAGTGAGGAGGCCTGTACATACTCGGTAAAGCTGATGTTTTCCTCTGGAGCAGGGCTGCCTGACCATGCTCCTCGTTGCCAGAGGAGAAGCCAAATGCGCAGTGTAAAAGGGCTCTCTGGTCATTTTGAAGGCCAAATCTGACCATGTTAAAATCCATTTTATTAGTAAACCTAGTAAACCAAAGTTACGTTTTTTGTGGGGTTTTTTTTTACACCCTTTGTCTTTTTGGATGAAAAGAATAGATTGGGACTTGGAGTTGGGGAGGGGGCTATCCAAAATGGCATTTAATCAGGGCCACTTCTAGATCTGTGTGCCAGCTATTTGACCACTACTGGTACCGCAGAGGCTTGCCATCATATATAAGATTGTTCTTTATGGATCACATTAACAGTGTTAGCAATATGAATTTCAAACATGGGGCTTAAAAGCACTATACATCTGGAAAAAGGAAGGAATAAGGACTCTAGACTTTTATGTCTTGTGGGGTTTTTCCCAGGGACTTAATAGCTATGAGTAGGAACTCATCAGAGATGCACACCCAGGCTGGTACAGCTTATGTTTTATTTCAGAAGTGGGACGGAGGGGGCAAATACTATGAAGAGAGCTAGGTGGCTATCACTTCATGACAGATGCAGTTTAAAAACCTTGGAACCTCCATTTTTATTTAAAAACTGAACTTCTATTGCATTCTCTTAGTACTTTATAAATAACTTGAGAATGAAATGGACTCGAAAGGTACATAAAACTGTCCAAGGTTAAAACAAAAATAATGTTTCTTTAAAGTAAGGAAATCAGCTTGAGTAACTTTGCTAATAACATGGGTGGAATTTTCTAAGGAGTTGGTTTTTTTTGGGGGGTGGGTATAAGCTGAAATTAAAAATGAAACAAATAGCTCACCTAGCTTGTCACTAGAGGTTAAGTAGAGTCTGATAAAGATTAAGAGAATGATCAGGGTGGGAACTGAGTTATGGTTGGATTGTACTTTTCCCTCGCTGGGAGGGAAGGGTTATAAAGTGGGGTTATATAGGTGGGGCTCTGCACAAGAGTTTTAACACTACAGATCAATGAGGTTTTTTTAATGCATATTTTGTCCTTTCCTGCTAAGCGAAGAAGAAAGAGTGGTAAGTAACATTAGAGGAGGGAGCGGTGTGCATCCGGTGTTAGGACAGGATGCTTGTGTCTTACCACAGTGTCTGTCTAGTGCTCAGAGAGGGCTTAACTCTGTGTGTTTTGCATTTATTCTAAGATGCACTTTTTTTCTTTACATTTTCACATCTATGAAAATCAAGATGTGTCTTTTATAATAACATCTTACAAATGGCAGCATGTTAAAATATTACATAAAGTAATGGTGCTTCTTGAATTGGATGGTGTTTTCAATTAAATAAAAGTCTGTATTTGTTCAATGAAGGCAAAAATAAATCTTAGGAATTAGAACAGTTATGAGAAACTTGAATGGGTTACCAAGATAAAGTCTGCAGGAAATAGACCACTGTGAGTTTTTTTGTTTTGTTTCTTTAGTTTAACCTTTGGGGTTCACTGAACATTTAGAATCTGTAAATTTATGTCTTCCACCAAATTTGGGATGTTTTTGGCCATTATCTCTTCAGATATTTTTTTCCACACTGATCCCTTTCCCCTCTCCTCTGGGACTTCAGTGATGTGAAGAACAGACTTTTTGATATTATCCCACAGGTCACTGAAGCTCTATTCATTTTCTTTCCTAAGCCTTACATTCTTCAAGTTGCAAATATCTACTGATTTAACTTTGGGTTCATGAACTGTTTCCTCTGTCACCTCCATTCTGCTGTTGAACTCATCTAGTGAATTTTTTATTTCAGATTTTATACTTTTTTGGTTCAAAATTTCCATTGTTTCTGTTTCTCTGCTCAGAATTTCATTCATTCTTATCATTGTACCTTAACCTCATGGAATATAGTTACAATAGCTGCTTTAAAGTCACTGAGGATTCCAAAAGTCTGGGTTATTTTAGGGTTGACATTTTCCCTTGAGAATGGGTCACATTTTCCTGGGGCTTTTGGGGTGGGAGTATGTCAAGTAATTTTGGATGTATCCTGGACATTTTGTGTCCACTTTCGATCCTCTTACATAATCCTCTGGAGGATGTTGAGTTTTGTTTTTGTTTTAAACAGGCAGTCCCCCTGGTTAGGTTCAGACTGCAAGTTGTGTCTTGCCTTCCGTGGGTGGTGATTCCAGTGTCAGTTCAATTTCCAAAACCTTGGCTGTGCTTCTCTGACTGCCCTGCACATGTGCCACCCAGAGGTTAGTCTGAGCTGGCAGTGGTTGAAATCTTACCTGAGCCTTTGCTGTACTGCTTTGGGTCTGCGCCTGGGCCACGCGCGGGGTCACACGCGGTATCATGGGCTCCCCGTCTCCAGTTCCTCCCTCTCTTCATCCCTGTGATTCCTAGCTTTCAGGGCCCTTGTCCCCTGGGCCTCTGACGAGAAGATGGGGTTTCTCTCAGGGTTTCACCTGCTGGCATCCCTACCACCATGCAGCTCTGTGAATAGGGACTGCCTTGGGGCAAAACCAGACAGAAAAGAGATGGGGGAATCCCCAAAAATGCCACACCCACGTTCTTTGGACTCAGGGGCTTCTCTCCTTGGTTCTTCAGAAAGAGGGTGTTTCTTTTAGCGTTTTAGCTACCACACAGCTGTGCTACAGGAGCTCACACTCGGGGTGGGGCTGTGAGAGAGAAACTCCTTTCCCCACGGCCCCTTCCTCCGTGGCCACTTCCCCCACAATCCACTGTAGTGAGTCAACTCCCCAGGGTCCTCAGGTGTTTGCTTTTTGTGTTTTGTCCAGAGGTTTGGGTTGTAGCAGCAGAAGACAGAGGCAGTAGTGGGCTTACTTTAGGTCAGATGCAGAACTCCTACTCTCTTTAAATAATTTAAATAAACTGTTTAGTTGGCAGTAGAGGGCTGTATTAAAGGGGGGTCCCTTCCCATTCTGTTGCTCTCAGTCTTCTCATCTGGGATCTGCTCATTTCTAACGAATGAAATCAGGGATCTAGACCAGAGAATGCTCTGCTGGGGAGAATCAAAATAAGAGTTGGTGATAAGGGTGGGACTTCCCTGGCGGTCCAGTGGTTAGGACTCTGCGCTTTCACTGCCATGGCCCAGGTTCAATCCCTGGTCGGGGAGCTAAGATCCCGCAGGCGGCACGGCGGGGCCAAAAAGAAGAGTTGGTGGTAAGGGCATACATTAGGTTGTTAGTGGGCTGCCAAAGCAACGTGCACCGAGCCAACAAATCCCACTGCTTTTCCTCCTGTAATCTTAAATTGATTTAAAAAATTTTTAGCTTTATTGAGATAGAATTCACATACCTACAATTCACTAATTTAAATTATACAATCCAGTGTAAAGTTCACAAGGTTGTGCAGTCATCACCAAGTCAGGTTTAGAATTTTCATCATCCCAAATAGAAACCTTGTGCCCATTAGCAGTCACTCTCCATGTCCCCCCAACTTCTCTAGCTCTAGGCAACCACTAATCACTTCCTGCCTGTATGGATCTGTTTTAGATACTTCATTTAATGGAATCAGAGAACGTGTGACTTTTTGTGACTGGCTTCTTCCACTTAGCATAATGTTTCCAAGATAAACCTGTGTTGTAGCTTGAATCACCACTTAATTCCTTTTTAGTATGAGTATACCACATTTACTTATTCATTCATCAGTTAACATTTGGGTTGTTTCCATTTTTTGGTTATTATGAATAATGCTGCTGTTACCATTCAACTACAGATTTTTGTGTAGACATATGTTTTCAGTTCTCTTGGATATATACCTAGGAGTGGCATTGCTGGCTTATGTAACCCTGTGTTTAACTGTTTGAGGAACTGCTAGACCCTTTTCCAAAGTGACTGTACCATCTTACAGTTCCCACCAGCAGTGTATGGGGGTTCCAGTTTCTCCACATCCTTACCAGTACTTGCTATGGTCTCTGATTATAGCTGTCCTAAAGGTATGATGTTGTTGAACATCCTTCCATGTGCTTTTTGGCCTCTTTGGATAAATGTCTATTCATAATCCTTGGCCCATTTTTTAATTAGGTTGTCTTTTTATTTATTGAGTTGCAAGAGTTCTTTATATAGTCTGGATACCAACCTCTTATCAGATATGACTTGTAAATATTTCTCCCCGTTCTATGGGTTGTCTTTTCACACTTGATAATGTCCTTTGAAGCACAGAAGTTTTTAATTTTGATGAAATTCCATTTATCCAGTTTTTCTTTGTCATTTGTGCTATTGGTATCATATTGAAGAAGCCATTTCCTAGCCCAAAGTCACAAAGATTTACTCCTATGTTTACTTAAAAGAATTTTTATGATTTTGGCTCCTACACTGAGGTCTATGATGCATTTGGGGTTAATTTTTGTATACGGTGTGAGGTGGGAGTCCAACCTCATTCTTTTTTGCATGTAGATATCCATTGTCCTAGCATCATCTGTTGAAAAGACTATTTTTTCCCCATTGAATGGTCTTGGCACCACCGTTGAAAATCAGTTGACCATAAAATAGAGAGCTTATTCTAGGTACACTCACCTGATTGAAATTTAAAAGGATTTATTAAAGTAAGCTAAATGTTTCTATGTTTCCATACATCATTTTTGTCCACTGGCGGTGTTATGGGCTGGCTTGTAAGGGTTGCAGAATTTTCGGTCTAGCAGAGCTCTTTAAGACCATCTAATAGCTGGCCCAGCTAAGGAAACAGGTCCAGAAAGGTCGAGTGATCGGTCCAAGGGGCTTATTACTCTTTATGGGCAATAAACAAAGAACTCTAAACTTTAGAGATACAGCTTTACAATACATAAAGCTCTAACCATAGCCTACTTGGATTAAACTGGGCAGTTCTACCTGAAAATACATGTCTTTCTAGTTGCTATTAAAAATGAATCATTCACCAAAGGCCATCATTGGTGCTATATATATGTTATAGCTACTAATTTGGGCATATAACGTTGTTTTTAAAAATCCTCTTTAATATAGGTTCGATGAGACAAAACAATCATGTTATTGATTTCTTTAAAAAAATGAGTTTTCTTGATTAATTTGGTCATTTAAAAGAAGAGAGACTGTTTTAATGCCGTCTTGCTTGTTCCCTTTATTTTCTGGATAGAAATATAGCTGAAGGTCAGGTCCTTCTTAATGAAACTGCTGAGCCAGAGTCTGAACAGGCTTCATCTTTGCCATCAAATACAGTTTGCCTTATTATTTTATGGGACTATTTTATCCAAACCAATGGGAAGCAAGCTCTGAGTTGTGACCCCTAATTAGAGAGTGTCGGAGCTTCTCGCCTTGACAAATGCAGAGTTGTGGTGGCTTCTGGTGCTGCTGCTGGCCGTTAGGGAGAGTGAGTGGGGCGTAAATGTTACATTTGCTCCATCTGCAAGTGTTGTAATAAGTTATTCAAAGCTCTTAGCACAGGACCAGCCAGAGCGTGCCTCCCTCTCAGTTCCAGCACGTTTTCCTGCCCATCAGATGGATGCTCCTCTGTTGGAGTCTTTGGAAGGTTCCGGTGTCTTTTGTTTTAATTGGCGGGCTTGAGCTGACTCCTATGGTGTGATTTTCATTAGAGAGGGGCTGGAGAGAGGGAGTGTTGGAACAGCCCTCCAAACCCAACCATGAATATTAAACATAATACAATTACAGCTTTCAGACCAATTATTTTTTTCTTTTCAACGGGCAAAGTTGATGAAACACACGCTGGATAGGGATTCACAGTGTCTACCATTGGCTTCTTTTTGTCCCTGGAATCAGTTGTCTTGGCATGTTTGTGCCCATTTGCTGTGCTACCTGTTTCCCCACGTCAGGAATTTGATTTGAGCACTGAGGGTATGGGCTCTGCCAGGGAACGCTGCTGTGCACGCTGGGGCCGCGCCGTCAGGTGTGTGAAGCAGAGATGCATTTCATGATGTGAACTCGAAGGGTTCGCGTGGACTTCGCACCCCGCGCTGTGTGCTATCTCTTTCTGTCAGCCACAAACCAGAGCAGTGCCTTTTTGAGGAGATGTCTTCTAAGTGCTTCTCCTATTTCCCTGTGGGGAGAAGTTCCAGTCTGTTTTTTGGCCCATTTTTGTTTTCCTTAGTGATAAAATACACTAATGCTGTATCTTTTGGTGTATTTGTGTATTTTGTTTGGAGCCATCCATGCCGGTATCTAAATACAATAGGAAAACAGATGGCAAACTTTGAACTTCTGGACCAAATTTGTGTTTGCCTTTGTCTCCTTAACAGCCAAACTGTAAATTATGGAGTATAAATATTCAACAGAGGAGCTCTTTATGAAAATCACTAGAGCAAAATAGACCCTTATTAACCAAATACGCACTGAAAAGTACTCAAGCTAAAAATTTCTCCCCCCTCCCCTTTCCTTTTCAGGTTCCCATTAGTAAGCAGTGCAGCTGTAGCCTCCAGGCAGAGTTCCTTTCATAGCA
This sequence comes from Monodon monoceros, assembly GCF_005190385.1. Taxonomy (NCBI): domain Eukaryota; kingdom Metazoa; phylum Chordata; class Mammalia; order Artiodactyla; family Monodontidae; genus Monodon; species Monodon monoceros. Next base: position 75,227,635 of record NW_021703765.1, read on the forward strand.
ACTTTACCTTTTCTCCCTTCTCTAACCCACAAATGCCTAAAGATTAGTGTCTGCAAATGCTGACTGCGGGAGCTCTGGAGCTCTTTGTCTTCTGTGTGTTTCCTGCTCGCTCCGCATCTCTCTGGTCACAGACCCCTCCCTGGGAAGAGGGGAGGCGGGGTGGGGGGCCTGGCCTCCCCTCTGTTGACTGGCCTGCTGTACTAAGGGAGCTCTCAGTCAGCCTCGCCGCCAGCAGGGAAGAAGCCATGGACCTCACTCACCCCCGTGTCATAAGACTATAGATTTCTAAAACCCTGTTTTATTTGAAACAAAACATCCACATGGGAGTGTATACAAGGTACGCTGTGTACAATTTAAAGAACGGAACACCTGAGCATTCCCGCCACCCACCCACCCACTTAAGAAACAGAGTGTGACCAGTACTTGTGAAGGCCTCTGGGTGCCCCTCCCAGTCATGAACGAGTTCTTGTTCCTTAAACAACATGGCAGCATCTAGAATAAAAAGTAAAAGCCGCATTTATTCCCCTCATTCTTCCATTGCGACTCTTCCCCAAGGTAACTGTTGTTACCAGCTCCAGTATGTCCTTCCAGAATTTTATCTTTAAATTTTTTTGACGTAAGCAGGTAACCTTTTGAATTCAAAAGCACAAAAAAGTATATATAGGGAGAAGTTGTCTCCTGGGAGCTTCTCTTTCCTCAGCGGAGGCTGTGCTGAGGGGTTCTCTAGAGGGTGCCTGCGCACAGATGCGCGCCTCCCTCCCCCGCCCCCCCAGCTGCCGTCATGCAGCTGGGCCTGGTGCGCTCGGTGTGTGACTGTTCGGGCGACGGCTGTCCTCAGTATGTGTAGCTCTGCCTCATTCTCTGATGCCCGTGCAGGTCTCCACTGTACCGGATGTACCGTCACGGCTTTACCTGGCATCTGCTGATGGAGCTAGGTTACGTGCCTTCCCCGTTGAGTCACTCAAATTCATGACAGTGTAAATACTGTTTCTCATTTTTCCTGTTGGTCTGATTATCAGCAGTCTTTTTGTCTCAGGTTGCTTTTGGGACCCCTTGTGTCTTTTGCGGTTCCCCCACTTTATTATGATACTCTGTAATACGTATTTCTTTTCATTTATTCTGATTAGAGCTCATGAGTGTGAGTACGCCTATCTTTCATTTTGGAAAAACATCGGCCATTAACACTTTGAATATCGCTTCTTTGCCACACACTAGATTATTTTCCTTCTGGGATTTCTTTTGGGCGTAAGCTGGAACCATCCTTCCTGTCTCTTAACGCTTCATTCACATTTTTTATCTGTTTCTCTCTTTGTGCTCCATTCTAGGTAACTTCAGATTTATTTTCTAATTTACAAATGCTTTGTCTAATCTGCTTCTAGCCTATCTAATGAGTTTAATTGCAGGGATTATGTTTTCGTGTCTAGAAGTTCTATACTGCTTTTTTATAAAGCAAGGTCTCAATACTCCCCTTTGAGTGGACCCCAGTCTTACAGCCTTGCCCCCGTGGTACAGTAAGAGCCAGTCCTGTTGCTTCCTGAGACTGGCACCTGCCAGTAGCCTCACCCCCACCGCACATGCATAGAGGCAACCAAAATTGCAACTCGAGCTCTCCAACCTGGTTTTCTGCATGGGCCCTAGGGAGGTCGCTTACTCTGTGAGCTCAGCAGTGCACTTAAAAGGATGTAGTTAACGTCTTATCCAGCAGTATGAAGTGATTTTCAGTGGGAGGGTCAACAGGGTGCCTGAAACAGAAGCCTCATCTTCGCTACTGAAAAAGTACTGTGGCTGATGGCCTTGTATGTATATATGTGGATGTACATGTATGTTAGATATAGCCTATATAAAACCCTAGAAGCAGAACTGCTAAGTCGAAGTATATTTTTTATTTTGTTGGATATTGCCAAGTCACTTTCTTTGGGCTTGTGCTCACATCAGCCGTACAGAAGTACCTCTCTATCCAGGGCTCACCAGCGTGGAAGGGGTCTCGGAGTACTACCAGACTTTACCTTTGCTGGGTAGGCAGGTTGAGTGGTATTACTGCATTGTAGTTTTAGTGCACTCTCATTACCAGTGAACTTGAACGTCTTACAGTGTTTAAAAGCCATTAGTATTTCTTTTCCTGTGAACTATTTTTTCTTTTCTTAAACTTTATTAAAGTTTAATCCTGGGTTATCAATCTTTACTATAAATTTGAAGGAATTTTTTTATAAGAAATTAGTCCTCTGGTGCAAACATTTTTCCCAGTTTACCATTTGCCTTGACTTTTTTTTTTTTGTAATGTTTAGAAAGGCCTTCCTATCCTGAATATTTGTTTTAACTCTCTGAGCCCTCTGTTATTAATGTTGGTGTAATGCATATGGTAGAGCTCCAGGTTGAGAAAGTTGTTACAGGGTATTTTGCTTATAATTGCGAATTTAAGTGGGATCTTTTCTTCAATTACATTTTTAAAACTAGTGGTTGTACAAAGGATAGTTATTGATTTTGACATATTAAAATACATTTGATTCTGAATTACCTTGGATTGTCAACCCTAATGATAAATTTGTCCACTTCTCTTTTCTTCTTTTATCTAATTGTATCTAATTTTTTTAAAACAATGTGAAATAACATTGGTAAAAGTAGATTACTATTTTTTAAAGACTTTTCATTAGGAATAAGTGTTCTGTGTCATCAAATCTCTCTTCAGTGTCCACGGAAGTGACCCTCTCTATGGGTTTCTTGTTGTCAGAGAGGCATGGTGGACCACAGGAATGGACATTCTAGACAGAGTCCACTTGCTGGTTAACGTGTTGCTGTGAGTTCTGTTAGTTGATATTTTATTCAGGTCTTAGCACTGGTGCAGATCTGTCGTCTCTGTCATGCTTGTGGTGTCAGGTTTTGCGTAATAACAACGCTGGCTCCATGTAAAGAGTCAGAGCTTTCCTCCCTTTGCTGTGCTGTGGAACAGTAGATGTAGCCCGGGGTTTGGGGAATGCGGGGGGCGGTCTGTTCCTTCCAGGTTGGACCCATTTTGCTTGTTCTTGTTTTGCAGGGACAGCTTGCTCCTCGACAGCTTTCCCAGCTTGCTCTGTGTTCCTTGATCTATTTGGATTTTCTGTCTCCTGGGGGTTAGTTTTGATTAATTCTTATTTTCCTACAATGTCATTTATTCATTTAGGTCTTCAAATATGGAGATTCAAAAAATGAACTCAAGAAATAGAAAACCCAAATAGATTATAATGATGAAAGAAACTGAATTACTAAAAAGGGGGGAAAACCAACCTACAGAAATTAGGTCCATGTGTGGTTTTTTAATTGAAATATAGTTGATTTGCAGTTTTATATTAGTTTCGGGTATCATGTGGGGTTTTTTGTTTCTTTCCTGGCAAGTTTTATCAAACATTTAGTAAACTGTATCCTCATCATTTTGAAGTACTCTCAGGCTAATGCTTTTTGCTCTGAAATCTACCTTTTCAGGTATTAAAATTGTCACCTCTTCCTTGTCACATGCAAATGTGCCTTTCGTGTGTAGCATATATTGAGGGTTTTTTTTAAATCTTTTTTTTTTAAAGTACTATTTGGTTCTTTTTCAAACCTGCTTTTTAAAATTATTTAATTTGTTTATTTGGTTGTGCTGCGTCTTAGTTGTGGCAGGAAGGCGCCTTAGTTGCGGCATGCATGTGGGATCTAGTTCCCTGACTAGAGTCTTAACCACTGTGCCACCAGGGAAGTCCCTAGTTGAGTTTTGCTTTGTGACTTGAGGCTCTTCAGAGGTGGGTTTGTCCTGTGTGCGTCTGCCCACCCAGCTGACACAATAGGGCTTTCTAAGCTGTCTGCTAACATTCAGTGTTTGTTTCATACATCCCTCCGTGGCGTGTGTGTCGGCTCCTCATGGCCCTTCTACATCACTTTCTTTCAGAGAGTATCCATGGGTAGCTCACATTGAGTCCTTTTATGTTTAAAAAAAAAAAAAAGTCTTCATTATGCCCTCAAACTTGGTAGGTGAGCTAGGTATAGAATTTCCAGTTCAAATAATTTCCCCTCACGCAAAGATACTTTGTGTCTGTGCGTGCTCATGTACCTGTAAGAGTTTAGGACCTAGAACGTGTTTGAGATGATCCCTTCTCCCCACATTATTTGTGTCAGACATGTTTGTCCAGCTCCCCTGCTAGCTAGCTAGTGGCATCTTTTCAGGGCAGCGACTGTCTTTTCCTTTGTGACTTGCAGCATAGGGGCTGTTAATTTCACCTGTACTGAAATGTTGCCACATTCAGTTTTAGCTCTTGTGGCTTATTTCAGGAACTGTGTTGGTACTTCTAGTGGATAAGAGATTTCTGTCTCATCTAATTTATCCTTATGTGGAAATTCAGCATATACTTGTATAGAAAGTAGTTTTTAAAGATGTTCTTAAAGAAATTCAGATTATTACAAGGTAAGTAATTATCTCAAGACTTTAGATAAGTGACTGCCAAGTGTCCACATACTCTTATCACGATTCTGTTATGCTTAGTCAACTGTAGATGCATCGCCTTTCCAAATTTCAACAAGATGGTGATGAACTTAAAAGTTGAGTTAAATTACCCGAAAAGTGTTATTTTCCCAACCAGGTAAGGGTTCAGGTTTCAGACAAATGTAGCTGTTTTACAACTTGCTCTTAACAGACTTTTATATGAACAGCAAAACTGCCATGCTGGGCAGTATACTTACCCTCTGGACAGCCTTCTCAGGCCGACGTCCCCATGGCACTCAGGTCAGCCTCCATCGCAATGGGCTTGTGCCCAGGGCAGGCGTCTCCCCTGAAGTGAGCAGCAGGGCAGCTAGTGTATCTGTTCTGAGTCCTCCTTATTCCGTGCTTTGAACGGTGGGGAGTGCTCTAAACTAGTTCATTTCTAGTGCCTCTTGGCCTCCTCTGAGAGTACACTAAGGAGGTGGTGAAAGTTTAGTATCAGTATTTAGATGTTCGTAACTGAGGGGTTTCATACTCTGTTTTCATAGGGTTGCTGTACACAGACCAGGATGGCTGAGGAGGAATTCGTCATTTCAGGCTCTAATGCTAATCTCTGCGCTCGTCTCTGGCCCTGCAGGGTGAGGATCCACGACCTCCGCACTGACACGATCGCCCTGTCCATCTCTGCCCACCAGCTCGGAGTCTCTTCAGTCCAGATGGACGACTGGAAGATTGTCAGCGGGGGCGAGGAGGGCCTGGTCTCCGTGTGGGATTATCGGATGAACCAGAAGCTGTGGGAGGTGCACTCCAGGTAAGGTGGGTCCTCAGGTGCTTCCAGTAACCACAGTAGCAGCAATGATGGCATCAGTCAGCCACTGAGCCAGGTACTGTGCGAGTGCTGTCCACACGTTACCACGTGGTCCTCACTGGAACCCTGCAAGTCAGCGGCTGCGAAATGGGCTCAGAAATGGCGCTGGTCACTGTTCAGACTGCCACAGCTCCCAGCTCAGGTAGAGACCACAGTGGGGCAGGCCAGACGGCGGGCAGAGGCACTGCAGGCAGCCCATCCGCCCCCAGGTGGGGCGGGCCCAGGCCCACCCCCCCTCCCCTCCACTCCAGGAAGTCTTGATCTTCCTTACTGTTTACAAGGGCGCTTCAGACTGAAAGTATTCAGGCTTCAACTAAGGAGGAATTTGTAACTTTAACCTTTAGCTCTAAAATTCAAGAGCTGTTCTCCCAAGGGCAGCAGAGGGCTGTATGGATGTAGGTAAATGAATACTAAGGTGGCCCAGCCGGTTAAACGTTGCGCGCTGGCGTCTGACCTTTAAAGCAGAGGCGGCCTTGCCTGGAGCAGGGGCCGGCTGGAGCGGACCCGAGGCTCTCCCCTGTTGCCCACATCCATTCAGCCCCCGTGCCTGTGCGAGACGGGCACCGAGCTCCCCTGGGATGAGACATGTTCCCACTAACTGCAGAGAGTGACAAAATGAAGACTGCTCACAAGTCTAGCTTAAGTATGAGGTCAAAAGAGGAACTGGTTTCTTCCTTGGAAGGTGGCCATAACCGGTGCTTGGGCCTGCATCTTTCTCAGACCACGGTGGCTTCCACGCTTCTTGGTTGGCTCTGTCCCTCCCTGCCTGCTGTGGTGATGCACTGAGTTGCCACCAGGTGGTGCCAAAAGGCAACTCTCACGCTTGGGAGGCCCAGAACTGTCTGCCTTTTAAGGACGCCCTTCGGTTTTAAAGAGCTGACTCGACCTGGCCTCCAGGACAGCCTCCTCGGCAGTCCAGGCCCCCAGGGACTGCCGCCAGCAGCTCCGTTTAGTTCACTAGGCCTGCACTCCAGCAGATCTCATTTCTCTCTCCCTGAAAAGCTGCACTCCCTCGGATGGGTCATTCAGGGGAAGCCAGGCTAAGCGAGGTCGTGCCCAGAACTGTCGTCCCGTCCCAGCCTTCCTAACTCATTTGTAAGTGCACATGCGGTTCTCACCAGTGCTTAGTGGCTTGTCCCGGAGAAGGCCACCAAAGCAAGGCTGCTGCCTCGTCCGGCTCCCGCCCGGGGTTCTCGTACTCACTCGCGTCCTCGCGACACAGCTTGCTGCTGCTGGGCCTGATTCCCTCTCAAGCTCTGGTCCCGCTGTTGCTCGGTCTCCTGCCCTCCCCAGCCCGCTCTCCCTTCCCTGTCCTCCTCGCGGCTTTGTTTTCCATCCCTCCTGCCTCACTGGGCCCTGAGCGAAGTCCTCCAGCCAGACTTTCTCCAGTTGGTGCCGCAAACCCTGGACTCAGGCACTCCTCTTGAGAGAGTCCTCTGCTGTGGCCAAGACGCCTGTCCCTGCCTCTGGCACAGCTCAGCCTGAAGGGACTCCCCCTCAGCCCTCCGTGCCTCCCTCCGCCCTTCTGCAGCGGTCTCCTGTTCATGCCGCCAAGTGCTGAATTCTGTGTCTCCTCTTGTGCTCTAGAAACACTGGTTATTTTTTGTGGGAATGGAGCTCACCTTCTTAACAGTTGGGAATCCCTCTGATGGCAGGCATCTGCTTGCATTAGACATCTTTCTTATCCTGTGTCTCCTGGCTCAGTGCTCTGTTGGAAAAAAGTTTTTAGAATGAACAAAAGCCTTTGCTACATAGGTTTCAAGCCATTTTGTTCCAAAACTTTCTGAATGGCTTTCACAACCCAGAGTACACATATCATTTGTAGCCCTCTGACTTCAGGACTGGCGGGCCTTTGTAGGGCACCACTCAACACAGCCTGCCGCTGGGGAACCTGGCTCAGAGAGCTGGAGTGACTCGCCCAGGGCCAGCCGGGGGGCAGAAATGGCGCTGCTCTCCACTGCGTGTGTCCGAATTGTCTCAGGTCGTTTGTCCTCTGTGTCCCAACGCACCAAGGTGTTAGGGCGTCAGCCACTGAGCACAGGGACGTTGAGACGTGTTTACAGAGTAGGCTTGGCGTGGGGCCTCCTCCAGCTAGCTTTGGGAACTGAGGCAGACACTGCCCCTCTGGGGGCCCGGTTTCCTCCTCTGTAAAAGAAAAAGCTGGACTTAGGTGGTTCTAGAGTCCCTTGCAGCTCCAGACTTCCGAGACCAAAGCAGCAAAGGTGGGATGTGCTGAGTTCCAGTGGACTTAACCTTGACGAGCGTTCTCTCCCATCTGTTCCAGACACCCCGTGCGGCACATCTCCTTCAACTGCCACAGCCTCATCACGGCCCACGTGCCCTACGAGAGGGTGGTGCGCAACGCCGACCTGGACAACTTCGTCACCCACCGGAGGTCAGTGCTTTGGCTGGGTTGGTCCAGGTTTGTAGGAGTTCAGACGAGACACTCTTAGCTTGATTTTATTAATAGAACATCCCAGGCCACATTGGTCCGTACAGGATGGTCCCCTCAGGCTTAGCCGCTCTTTTTATAGAAGTCAGGAGCATACATGTACATGCGGGCAGGGTGGTATTAGCCAACAACACGTGCTGAGTGCGTTTCAGGCACTTCAGCAGGACGCTACAGGGGGGTGGGATGGGAGCGGGAAGGAGGCCACACGTGCCAAGAGCCCAAGACAAAAGGCTTAGGGACCTGTGGTATTGAATACTAGTGACAGAGGCAAAGCGGACCGGGGCACGAACCCGTGTCCCCTGCATCGGCAGGCGGGCTCTCAACCGCTGTGCCACCAGGGAAGCCCGGGACCCTTTCTGATTCTACTGGCCTGGCTTCCAAGCAGCCTCGTGTGAGGCCTGCCCTGAGGCTGACCCTTCCTGCCTCCCTGTTCAGCCAGATGCCTCCCAGCACTCAGTTCCCTCCATCAAACTTGTCTGCTCACCTGTTTGTCTCTAGTCCCGGGATCTGGAGCGTCCATAACACACTGTGGGGCCGAAGCAGACATGTGTCACGATGACTCGCTCTCCTGTCTCCAGCACGTGCCTGCTGCAAAGACAGAAGTCATTGGGGGGCTGGGGACCAGGACTGACCCTGCTGCTGTCTCTGTGCTTTCTCTAGACACCGGGGGCTGATCCAGGCCTACGAGTTTGCAGTGGACCGGCTGGCCTTTCAGAGCACTGTGCCCATCTGCCGTTCGTCCTGTGACACCATACCGGGTTACAACTATGACCTGGCGCTTGCTTTTCCCTGTGACGACATTTAGAGAATTGTCTCATTTGGGAGCTGGGAGAAACATGGGAAGAACCAATTCTGTGTATTTTAGAACTACAGAGGAGCACCTCACTAGGTTTTGAGTGTTGGGGGAAAAAAGCAACTGCAGGGCGTGCTTATGTGACCCCCACATCTTCCTCTACTGCCTTTGCTTTTCTCCTTTGCCAATTCATTTTTCTCCAGCTGCGTTTGTCAGGGCTCGTTTCGTCTTACTCCGTTCTCACTCTCACTTTCTCTCTCTCTCATGGCTTTCAGTACCACACACTGACGGCTCGGATTTATACCTCCTTCCCCCACGCTCCTCCACTGCAGCCCTGCATCTGCTCCCCAGCTGTCTCAGGAGTGTCGCCCGGGCCCAAGCTGGGACCTCCCCACATCATTCTGTACACTACACACAGTCTGAGATAAGGCCCTTCTGCACCCCTGCTCATCCTCTTTCCAGTCTCCAAACCCTTGCTTCTTTGGGGGCCTTTGGACATGCTAGTCTCTGAGCCCTTGGATCTGAGACCAAGAATTCATCTCTGGGTCATCTTCTCTGACACCACCACCCAACCTGGGAGAGAGCGCTTTTCCCTGGTAGATTTTAACATGGTTATAATTATATATTTATACAACTACTTCATTAGTAACTGTTTTGCTGACTATTGTGTCTGCAATGCACGATACAAAGTAGACACTTTCTACGTACCGTAAACACCCATCCTCCGCGTGGGGTGGAAGGTGATGGGTTCTGGGGTAGAGACTGAGAAGGGGAGAACGCAGAGGGACCATTATGTTCAACCACCGAGCTAACACGGGGCAGCACGAGAGGTTGCTTCCGTGTGATAACTAGCTTCCGTTTCCAAGGATTAGGAGGACAAAGCCTTGCGTTACTCACGATTTAGACTGTTGTGAGCAGCAGCCGCCGTCTACTGTACCTTCAGAACAGCAAAGCAGAGAACTGACAGAATACTCAGAGCAACAAAATCCATGCTGGGTGATGCGGAGGATTTACATAATTTATAAGCGTGACATGATGGATGTAGGATTCTGTCCCTTTTCAAATACCCACAAAACATGCATAAAAAATGACCACGTATGAAGGCCACAAGGAAGATCTCAGATTACACAAAGAGCAATACCAGACAGGTCCAATCCAGTGCCCCCAGTCCCGATGTGGTACGATTAGAAATCAACAAAAAGCTAAACAAAAACATACACCTGGAAGCCCCAGGCACTCCTGAATTAATTTGGTTTTAAACAGGGAAAGAAAAATGGAAAATAGAAGCTCTCCAGACCAGGGTGATGATAGTGGAAGCACTGAACACCAAGACCCAGGGGACGAGGCCCGAATAGGCAAGGAGGCGTCATGACTTTATAGAAAACAAGACAGAAAAACAAAGTAGAAAGAGGGAGTTAAATCCTTCTCTAAAGGAGTTAAAAAAGGATAAAAATACACTTTAATGAACTAGAAAACCAACAAATAGTGAAGTTGATCATAAAGCGGAAAGCAGGTTTTTGGAAAGACAAAATATACAACTCTTGATAAAGGGAAAAAAAAAGGCACAAGGGACTATCAAACCGAGTATTTTCAGCATGGGGATCACTTCCCAAGAGCAAAGTGAAGCTTTCCTGTTGTTCACAAGCGTGCGCGGTTGTGAAATGCACCACTACGCAGAGTCCTACAACTTTTTGAGTCGTGAGGGTTTTGGAAGGTTTTTCAAATTAAGATCCTCAGTCATAAAAAAAAATCCACATCCAACTAGACAGAGCCACATAGAGAGCCGCGACTGGGAACCATCCCCTCAGTCCCGAGAGCACTGCTTTCCTTCAGGCTGCCTTCCCGGGAAGGCAGCTGTGTCAGGAGGGTTTTCTGCTTCCTTTCAGAAAACCCAGTTACTTCATAAACGAAGCCAATGTGCAGTGGGCAAATGAAGTACGTACTTTATTTACACTCGCTGCCTTGTGGTGCTCTGACCCCCTAGTGACCTCGCTTTATACGGTTTTCACCTCTCACAGTCTTAATGCAACTGGACCACTGCGGAAAGTTTATTTTTCCTTTTAAGAAGCAGCCCCTTCCAGTCTCATTTCACAGTTCATTTTGCAGATACATTCTCCCTCCTAGCTTTGCAGGAATTAAGGGTAATGGAAGAGTTCAAAAGAAATTCGACCCAGAAAATTTTACTGAAAGTAAAAACAGTTTTAAACTACTTTCATTCACTGCCAACTGCTGGTCCAGTATAAATGTTACAAGCATGGGGTTTTTCCTCCCAGCCTGTTGATAACATCTCCCATTCACGGAAACCACCTGGGTTTTGTGAAGGAGGTTTATTGGACCCAAATAATCTCCAAGCACACCAAGTTCAGTGTTTTTTGCTTTAAACCTTACATTCTGGAAGAAGTAGCCTGATGGGGAAAGGATCAAAGTTCCTTTAGGAACCAACATTTACCAGTGGCTTAAAAAAATCTTGGCCCATGTCCACCCCCATCTGCTCATCCCATCTTACCCTTGTCTCCGTTGGCTATTTTGTGGGAGCTTCTTTGCAAGTTCTGAATTCTTAGTTGACTTAGCATCTCCTTTTCTTCTGTATCTCTTCTGCTTTTCAAACTCGGGCCCCATGTCTCCCCTAAAGACAGAAGAGACTCAGATACGCCGCTGGGGGAGCCAGAGGGCCAAACACCAGAAATCTCTGCCCTGTCTTAAAACATTGTATGACTTTGTTTTCTGCTTTATAACATGTCCATGTTGGTTCTAGTATTAAATTTTTTAAATGTATTTATTGCTGAAATTACTTGTCACCCTGGCAAGGTGCGTGGTGACAGTCCCCTGGCATACCACTTTACCAGCTTCCCCCCACCCTGGAAATCTCACCTGACATGTTGAATAGTTTTTCCCAGAACCACTATTAGAGGGGCTCCTAGCCCAGGATCCAAGAAACCCACACAACCATATGTGAAATTGTGCATAAGGGCATTTTCTGGGAGGAAGTATGGCTCTGTCATCAGATTCTCCAAGGGAACCACAGTTCTGGGAGTTTTATCTGCGGCCGCTAGGCCATGCTTTGCAGTCTCAGCCGTGTGCTGCCACGGTGCTGCTGCTGCCCAGGCAATAATCCATTTGCAGAGACACCCTAGGGCCAGCAACACCTCCCCTACCAAGGCTGCCCAGATTCAGCTGATTCGAGGAAAAACTGAACGTCCCCAACAGTGGAGTTTTGGTCCTTTCTGTGCAGGAGAGCTGACCACACCAGGATGAAGTCCTCCGTACCCCTCCCCGGAACCAGAGGCCCCACGTTTGAGGGGATAGCGTGTCCCACTCTGCATTCAAATGACAGGGGCACAGCCTTCTCCTTAAGGCCGTCCACGGCCTGTCAGGACGGGCAGGTCTACGACAATGGCTGAGGCGGGGGCCGGCTGGCTCTCCCGACTCGGACCTTTGCTCTGGGCAGCAGCTGTGGCAGCCGGGAGCGTGTGGTGCTGGCCGCCCGTCTGCAGCACCCTGAGCCTCGCAGACCTGCTCACCTCACCAGCGGCCAGGCCAGATGGCTCCCTGGCTGCTGCAGTGGGCAATGCAGCGATTTGGACGGAGGCTGCCTGGGATGGGCAATGGCACAGCCCCTCTCGCTGGGCTCCGGCCTGTGCCATGCGGGTGCCAGCCTGCTCTCTGCCTCTGATGGTGGGCAAGGGCTTCCAGGCAGAAGCTCTGTGCCGGGGACCTTTTCATCCCCTAGGAAGGGAGGGCAGGCTCCCCCCCCCCCCCGCCCCACCACTGTATCTCCTGTCCCCTCGCCCGGTGCTAGCACTAATGCAGCCGCCTCGTTTCTCTAAGATGGAGGCGGCCATAAACTGCTTCTCGGCACATCCTCCAGCCTTACTGCTGCCCCTTGGACCACTCCTGGGGTAAAGACCAGAAACCTAGCCCCTTGCTGACTTGGTCAACATACAGATGAGAAGGAAGAGCAGCCGCTGTGTGCCCGTCAGAGTCCTCAGTCCTGCTGGGGCCAAGTTCATCCACTACCGAATCCCTGTGGCACTTGTTCACTGATTCCAGAAGAGCCTGGAGACAAAGGCAACACTGACGCCCTGGGAAGTCATGGTGAAAACCCCGGCCCCTCCCACGCAACTCTCCAAGGCCTTCCCAAGGTCACTGTGTGGGAGGACAGCTTGCAAAGCAGGTGTTTGCAGAACCCTTGCCAAGGCAACTTGATCTTTAACTCTCCATCAGCCTGCGTAAGTCACTGTTCCGCCTGCAGTTCAGCTCCGGCCTGGTGAACCACAGGCAGTGGAGACAGGTTCAACTGCTCAGGGACAAGCGTCCGATCCATACATGATGCACATCGAGAACTTGCCAGTGCCTGGGATCAGAAAAACATGGAATGGTTTTGTTAAAGTCTAGCAGTAATTCGTTCGCTCAGAGGATGCTTGGCCAAAATTGGAAGCTGTTGTCATCTTACTGCATTCCCTTATCCATAATTCATGTTTAACGTGGCTGCAGAAGCTCTCCCCTGAGCTTCTCATAGTAGATTTCCATTACACAGCCCTTTTGTAAACCTACCAAACTGGCGTGTTTGTGTCAAACTGCCGTATTCTTTTAACGGCCAAAAGCCCAGTTCTGGTAACTTTTCCCCTTGGTAATATGCTTTCAACCCAATTCCTGGGAAATGGGTGGAGAACATGGAGAGAGGTGACCTCACCCTCATCCTGCAGGCTGCAGACACTGTCCCTGCTCCCCGTGTCCTCCACCCACACACACAGCCTGAGGCCCTCGAAGCACTGACTTCAGCTATTTGACTTAGCACTGATTAGTCACAGGGGTATAATTCCTAATAAAAGGAAAACCGGGGCTTCCCTGGTGGCGCAGTGGTTGAGAGCCCGCCTGCCGAGGCAGGGGACACGGGTTCGTGTCCTGGTCCGGGAAGATACCACATACCGTGGAGCGGCTGGGCCCGTGAGCCATGGCCGCTGAGCCTGCGCATCCGGAGCCTGTGCTCTGCAACGGGGAGGCCGCAACAGTGAGAGGCCCGCATACCGCCAAAAAAAAAAAAAAGCTGTAAAACAAGTGCATTTGTTAATTTCTCAACTTTTAGAACAAACATCACCTGCTTCAGGCTGCTTCAGATGGGGGGAGGGTGCTACACTCCCTCAGGGTCTCTGCAGCCAGAAAGCCCCTCCTGGGCACGCCCACCAGTCCAGCCGGTAAGGGGCCGTTTCCGAGCTTCCAGCCTCCAGCCTCTGCAGACCGCACTGCCCAGACAGCCGTCCTGAGATGCGTACCCAGAGCAGTGACCCTCGTTCTTTCTCATCAAAGGCCAGCAGACTGTGGGGAATAACCACCCTTCCTAGGAGCAGGTGCGCACCAACTAATACCTGACCCCATCACTCCCGAAACCACCAAATGAGTGAAAACACGTCATGCACACAGTGCCCTGGGAGCCGGCGGGGGAGCCCCAGGCGGACTCTGGCACGCCCTCTGGTGGAAATGAGCCCCAACTCTGCCGATTAGATGACATCCTCAGTGACGGTGAACAAACAGCTTGGTTTTCAGCAGTATGGACTGGGCTCAGGCTGAATAAATCTCATTTTAATTAGTTTAGGTAAGCGGAGGCTCAAAGCTTCAAAGACACGAGGCCAGCCCTCGGTGGTCTGAACAAGGGCAAACGCTTGCCTGTGCCCACAGTGGCCATGTCTCCCAAACGCAGGCTCTGCAGGGGGGCTGATGGAAGATCTGTTATTTATAAAAACACTTTACATTAATGAACTGCCTTTGTTGAGAAGAAAATGGAAGCAAATTGGGAGAATCCCAGAAAATCCAGCCTACGGTGGCCACACCAGCAGTCCGTGCTGCTCTGTAACTCCACGGGTCCCGGGCAGTAGTGCGGGGCAGGGGAGGGCACGGGGACGCACGCTTCTGCCAGGCTGCAGGGGTCTCACTGGAGACCCATCCTGGACGATAGCTAACTAGCACCTAAATAGGACCAGATCTCTCCACACCAGTCCTTTCTAGATTTCTTCTGTGGGCAGCCAGGCACCCAGGGGTGTGAGCAACTGATCCCAGCAGCAGGAGAAGGGGGGGAGTGGGGAGGGCGATCACATCCCTCTTTCCCACCCCATTGCCGGCACCTGGAGGGTAAGAAGCACAGCCTTGGCCCTGACCTACTGCTTTGAAAATGTCAAAATATTTGTGGAATTAAGCACAAGTCTAAATAAGAAGCAGATTCTACTGTGTAGCACAGGGAACTACATCCAATCTCCTGGGATAAACCATAATGGAAAATATTAAAAAAGGAATATATATATATATATATATATATATATGTATAACTGAGTCACTTTGCTGTACAGCAGAGATTAGCACAACATTGTAAATCAACTATACTTCGATTTAAAAAATAAAAATTTTTAAGAAGTTAAAAAAAGCAGAGCTCTAGAAGTGACTTCAGACCGCTCTCTACTTACCAGAGATGGGGCCGCGCTGCCCCTGGCCGCCTGTCAGGCGCATCATGGAGGCTGGCGTTCCTCAGGCATGGCTGGGGTCGGAGGCCCAGCCTGGTCCACCGCAGGCTCACTAGGGCGGGATGCCCGCGCCAGCTCTGTCTAAATGATGAGGGTTTCTCAGCTCCACTGCCGCCCTTGGGACGCCTGCTGGCTTTTTAAAACTGACGTTAATCCCGTCCTAAGCAACGTGTGCACAACACAGCTGGGGGGTGGGGGCGGATGTCAGAGGAAGGACCATCATGACTGCCTCAGGGAAGGGAAGACCAGGCGCTGGGCATCGGATGAAGACTCCAGGGGGCGCCTGTTACATTCTGAACCCCACACCATGTGGGTATAAGATAGATAAAGCACACTTAATATCAAAACTGAATTACAAATTCAAGAATGCAAATAATAGCAATAGCTAATTATCAGGGGAACAATTATCAGGGGAACTTTTCTGGAAGGCTAGGAAGGTGCCTCCCAGCGAGTGTTGATGAAAGCAACGAGCCTGGAATGTCAACAGTGACCAGTGACCACGGTGATGGCAGCTCTCCCGAGTGAGTCAGCAGGTCACCAGGGCACCACCGACTGCCAGCCCTCTGCTGACTCATGGGCTACTGCCACCAACCGAGATGAATGACCTTTGTTTCTTCCTCCCCTCAAACCCCACTGCTGGAAGGTGACAACCGGAGTTGTGGGAGATGCTACCTGGGGCAGTCACCTCCCCTGCTGCTGGTGCACCGGGGACAGTGGAGTCCAGAGCATGCAGCCGGCCCCCATCCTGAGGAAGGGCCGCAGGGCACACCCAGCCTGTTCCCGCCAGGCCCGGACCGCTGGCGGCCCCAGCACCGTGGGGCGAGCTCGGGCGCTCACTGCAGCTGGCCCAGGCTCAGCTCCACTTGTCTCCTCCTTGGGTCTGAATATACGGTTGTGGCGCCAAGGCAGCCCCCCCCGCCGCCCCCCCCAAGTCCAGGCCCCCATGGAGTGAGGAGCTGCTTCTCCTTACTTTCCTGCCTAGGCTTGCGAAGGCAGGTGAATTCCCAGCACTCATGCGGGGAAAACAGCAAATATTTAACCCACAATAAACCAGAAAGGAAGGGAAAAATAAATCCGCTTGCAAACCAGCATCTGAAGACTTGCTGCTGCGGCTTGCCCCTCGCTCCTCATATAGTCAGCCAGCCTCGGGCCGCCAAACGGGGGGGAACAGACAGGAGCCAGGTTCATTAACAAACCCTTTTTCTATTTTATTGGAGATAAAAACGGCAAAGCCCCATGTACCATACCCTGCGGGAAAAAGAGATGAGCGAGGGATGTTGACTATTTACAAGAGCTGTAGCAAAAGGGCCCCCGTGGGCCTCGCTGCCTGGGTCCAAGTGCGGGTTCTCCATGGGGGAGGGGCGGTCAGTGGCACAGGGCGATGGTTTCCATGTTAAGGAAGCGGACGTGCATCTTTGTCTCGATGTCTATCCCCTGCCAGATCTGGAACAGACGGAGCAGTGTGAGCGGGCATCCCCACCGGAGTCCTCGGCCACCTTCCCAGCCGCCCTCCTCCGCCACCCACTGAGAAGCTCCCGCAGGTGGAATCCAGTGCGAAGCGTGGAAGAGAAACTTCCATCTGCCTTTTTGCTGGTTAATTGGGCTCTGACATTTGGATTCTTTATGGATTGTCACAGCAAGTTATTATTAAGTACTGAATCCAAGCTCTTAGCTGAAGTCACTTGAATCCCACCCACCACTTCAGGCTCTATGATTTTCATGCAAATTCCTTAAGCCCACTAAACCTCCTTTCCACCAGAAAAATGTCAAGACCACCACCTGTGCTGCCCGTTCATGGAATGTTTTGGGGGCTCCAGGGGAATCATGCATGGAAGCGGTTTATAAACTGTTAAGGGCTGTGCAATTATAAGGTTTCATTAAGCCATCATTATAAATTAAAAGGTCACAACAGTTAGGTCTTCACAACCTCCCAGGGATAGGAGGTCACCATGTTCCAGACAGACAAGGCTCATGCCCAGGAAAGGTAATTTCTGCCAAAGCCCACATCCATCACCACATACCTGCTACTGGCACTGCCATCACGGTCCATCCTGGCTAGGGCCCTAGCGGACACTCAGGCCACCAGACCCTGTATCTGCCACACTAGGAAGCCCCAGCGCGCGCAGGACTGTGCGCCCGCCAGCTCCTTGGCTACTCGGGGCCCAGGAGGACCACAGATGGAGAGATGGCGGGCAGGATGCAAACAGGAACGGAGGGACGTGGTGGGCAGTGACTTGTCACTGTCTCCCTGCTTATGTAAGAACTTCAAACTCTCAAGCTGTCGCCCTCAACATCTCCAGGGACAGCCTTGAGGCTGGGGAAAGCAGAGCCCTGTGGGCACCCAAGTGGCAGGGAGGCCTCACACATTTCCTGCCACTGTCACATGCCTACGGTCCACCAGGTGCTTTCCTTGTTAGGTGAACAAGATGTTCCCAGGAGAAGATAACTGGATGCCAGCGTGGGTGGTTTCTGCCAAAGGCCGGGTGATGCCAGGTGTCAAGAGGCTAGTGGTGGGGCTCAGAGAATGGGATGGGCCGGCTGGTCATGAAAAACTCCCACGGTGCAGAGGCAACGGCCTTGGGAACACTAGAGGCGGGGCAGCGGCGGGGGCGGCCTTCTGGGGAAGAAGCTTGGTTTCTGAGGCCAAAATTGGATTTCATCCTATCTTCTGGCTTAAAGCAGCCATCCCTCCTCCCTAACCTTCCCTGGCCTCCCTGATCTTCTAACTCCTTATTCTGGTTCTTGCTTGGGTGTCATCACTTTTCTGGAGCGCAGACCTCAGAACAAGCCAAGGTGGCCTGTGGCACCAACGGCAACTCAGCCTCTCCCAGTCTGCCTGCCCTGCCCAGCCCTGGGGGCGGCGGAGGGGTGGGGCGCCTGTCCTCCAGTAGGCCCTTCAGGTCTCTCCCTCAGGCCCAGGTCTGTGCCCCCCGCCCCCTTCCTCTTGCCATGACTGGCCAGGTTGGCGGCGCAGACTTTGGGGGAGCGCCCAGCCCCTCAGCTCACCAGAGTCCCCGGCCCCAGCCCAGGGACAGGCCTGTTTCCCTCGGGGCCGCCCGGAGAGTTGGCGGTCGGCCAGGGGGCCACCCTGGGTATCGTCCCCCTGACTTCCCATCTTCCTCGCCTCCTGGAAGGGGCTCGGGGACACCGCTGTTGGGATGCTCAGGGCCAAAGCACAGGCAGAGCACGGGGGACTCGACCCCTTGCCACAGGGATCTGCCTGTCAGAGCAGCAAGGGGCCCCAGTTCCCAGCCTGCGAGCAGGTTTGTAGCAGTGAAGGCTGGGGGAGGCCTGAATGTCCACTAACAAGGGTGGAAGGCGGGAAGCCAGACAAGCAGCATGGGCTGCGAGCCCCAGGGCAGAAGCACACGCGGTCAACACCAGTGTGTGCTTCTGTGAAGGGCAGGTCTCCGTACAGGCACAGAACATTCCAGAACCCTGGCTCCAACTGTTAACAGGGTGCTTCTGAGGCGGGGGGGAGAAAAATGGAGTTTTCCTCACAGGCCCTTTTGCACTTGCTTAGTTGTTCTGACCGTGTATATCTATCATCACCCTTCCAATAAAAATAAGTAAAACCAGTTTAAACTATTTTAAAGGCCACACCCAGGCTTGACCCCTTTCCACAGAGACGCCCATCTCCTGACCAGCAGGGGTCCCCTCAAGCCCCCAGCACAGCCCCCGTGCCCACCCCCACCCCCAGGTACCCACCTTCAGGAAGTCATCGAAAGTGATGCCCTCGTACACCTGATCAGGCTCCTGGGGACAGAGCACAGGGTGCAGTGAGAGGTTTCTGCCTGTAGACTCTCTATCTTGCCCCCACCCTGCAACACAGAAGGCTGGGGCCATTTAGGTAGAATCATGAGAATGGGGAGAACATTCTGGATTGTTCGCCTCCAGCTCGAGGCTGGTCGCCCTGAACTCCGGCGTCTCCTTCACTGGCTGGATGGTGGGACGGAAGGTGGTGCAGGCTCACCAGGGCCACCCCCCATGCCCCCCAGGGAGGACAGGTCAGACAAGGGTGGGAAAGGAAGAGGGTGGGCACAGAGGCAGGGCTCGCTCCACCCGGCACAGCCGCCTCCCGCCACTTCCCAACAGTACGGCCACCAGCAGACACCTCCTGCCATTTCTTGGTCCTGCCTCCTCAAACCAGCCTTGGTAAGACCAGTTCTGGGCCGACCTGCACTCCAGACACTGGTGAAAGGGCCAAGTGAGTCACCCTGATAACATCTGGCCCAGGAGCCTCCCACTTGCCAAGTCACTGGCAGTGCCAGTCTCTGCACACACACGAGATGATAAATGGGGCTCCTGCCCATGGTGCTAAGACCAAGTCCCCACGGCGCCCTCTGTGACAGTGAAAGCTGGGCTGACACCCCACTGCCCGTCAATACAACACCAGCCAAATAAATCGTGGTCGCCCTGGCTATTGGTTACCACGAAGAAGGGGTCGATCTAGACCTGCTGATATGGAAAAGGCTCCAAGATACATACACGGGGGAAAAAAACAAACAAGGAGCAGAAAGATGGCTGCAGATTCTGTCCTACATCACTAAGCAGACGGCTGCCACCTGCTCCGTGGACCTGTGGGGTCAGCACGGGGGAGAGCGAGCCGCGGCAGTTCAGCGCCACTTTGTGTGAGTCAGAACCGAAAGACACACGTGTACACGTCGGTCTGTGTCAGGAATAACACCATCAAGGGCAGTTCCCTTTAGGGAAAAGGACCAGGGCCGATGGAAGGAGGGCCAAGAAAGACGCACTTCTCTTTCTGTACCGCTCAGAAATTTGTTCCTACGTGTATTTAAGAAAACATCGGCAGGTGCTCTCTGAGCGTTTGCTGTGTGTACTTTACAAACGTTATTACCATGAACTGATGCAAACCTCACAACAGCTCCCAGAGGTGGGTTCTGTTCTTAATCTAATTTTGGATATACTTTTTTTTTTTTTTTGGATGTGGACCATTTTTAAAGTCTTTATTGAATTTGTTACAACATTCCTTCTGTTTTATGTTTTAGTTTTTTGGCCGAGAGGCACGTGGGATCTTAGCTCCCCCAGCAGGGATCTAACCTGCACCCCCTGCACTGGAAGGCGAGGTCTTAACCACTGGACTGCCAGGGGAGTCCCCTGGATATACTTTTTAATTTTATGAAAAACACCAATTATTTTAGAAGGCCTGGGCCAGCCCTGTCCCTAGGGCTGTCCGCTCTTCCTCCCCAGGGGCACAGACAGAAGTGGTCGCCCACTCCCTGCCAGAGACTCTGGATTCCTAGGGCAGCGAGGGGAGCTAATTACAGATAAGGTCCCCCCGGCCCAAGACCCGGGCTGGAGGGCGGGCACCGGGTGGAGGGGCTGCAGGGTCAGGGCAGCGCCCTAGGCTGAGATCCCAGCACAGCTGCCCCAGCCTCCAGCCACAACAAGGCTTTCCAGGGAAACACCCTGGAAAGAGCTCACTGCCACAGTCGACAGCCGGCTTCGGAGGTCCGTTACAGTGGGGCGATGCGTCATTTGTCTTTGGTGAGAGGTGCAGGCAGAAATGTTAAGCGTCCTCAGGGGCCACAGGGTGTGAACTGACTCGGCCACCCCTCACCCTGCGCCTCTGTGTGTATCTGGTCGACGATCACACAAGAAAGCCCTCTAAGAGCACACAGAGGATCCGTACATAAAGAAAGATGCACACGGTGAGCGGGACGCGCACCCGGGAAGCCGGCACGGACTCCCGGAAAGCCCCGGCTTCTAAGGCTGTGCAGCTTTTATGCAGATCAGCAGCTGCCAGCAATTTACTACAGCAAATTAAGAAAACTGTCGCCAATTGAAACTGGAGTGGGACGGGGAGCAATTTAATGAAGGAGAGTGTCATTAAATCAAATGGGAATCTGGCTCGGGCAACCCGGCAGGGGAATCCCCGCGCTCCCCACCTAGGTCACCGGCCTTTTCCGCGGCAGTTAACTGTCTGAGTGGGGTGGCTTCGCCAAAGCCAGAAGCCTCTCCCTGGGTCCCCGAAGCAGACAAATGAAATACAAGCTGAGAAAGTGACCTCAGCCCCCTGCCCGCCATCTCCTGATGACAGGCCTGGGCACAGACAGCAGGTTTCAGCAGGAAAACACCCCTCCATCTGGGCTGGGGTCACCCTCAAGCCATGATGGTGTCTGGGGCTGCAGCCACTATAAATACACAGGAGCCAAAGGGGACGGCCCCAGGGGGACCACCCGAAACCCTCAGGGAACAAAATCCATGGAGATGGTCACGTGCCTGCCCGCACGAGCCCCTGCGTCAGGGGCTGTCTGGAGTGGACCTGGCCCTGCAAGAGCGAGTCCACCGAGCGCAGCAAAAAGGTCACTGCCCCCAAAGTCCAGAAAATTCTTTATGTCCCCACCAGTGAAGCAAGGTTACAAATCTATGAAGTGATGCACGTGAAGAAGCCAGCACGGTGCCTGCACACGCTGTGTGGTCACCCTCCAGGTGACCCTGGGGGCACCTGGCTGCCTGGAGCCTCCAGGGGGCACCTGCCAGAGTCCGTGCCTCCCCACCCTGACGACGGCACCATCAGAGCACGTAAAAGCCGGCAGTGACCGCTCATACGACGTGCCAGTTACCACTGCCCTGACCATTCGCTCCTGTGCCCCTCTGCGCCAACGGTTCTGCACTAGGGGGTGACTTCGCCCCCCGCCCCAGGGACGGTGGGCCGTGTCTGGAGACATGTTGGTTGTCATGACTTGGAGGGTGACTGGCATCTAGTGGGTGGAAGCCAGGGAGGCTGCTCAAGCCCCTGCAACCCCAGGACAACCCCATGTGTCAACAAGGCCGGGCGGAGAAACCCTGCTCTAACCCACCATCACTGGAGGCCCGACAGCATGGTTCCAAGAAATGATCCAGCCACTTCTACGCCAGTGGGACCCTGACAAGCCTCAGCTGTGTCCCATCTCCTGATCACGTGGTCCCACCCGCCTTCCTCCCCATCAGAGCTCGAGCCCGGCCCTCCGCCTGGGCCATCGTAGCAGTCTTGCAAGTGCCTCTGGTAGAATCCTCTCTTGTCTCTGTCAGCACGGAGCCTCCCACCCATCAGCACACAAGCCCTGATGGCCCAGCCCCTCTCCTGTCTCATCTACACGTCACCCCCCCCGCTGCTCCCAGCTCCTCGCTGGACCCCAGACTGTGGGCCCTCAAGAGAGCTCCCTGCTGACCCCTGCCCTCCAGGCCACAAATCCCCTCATTAATAATTAAATGAGAGCAAGCCCGGGCTGTGCGCCAACCGGGCCTGGCACTGAGCCAGGCACTGCCTGTGGGCCCGAGGAAGCTACGTAGTGGGGTCTACGGCCCCCAAAGCCCAGACTCCCCTGCTTGGCCTGACCCCCCAGGGGTTGGGACATGGGGCCGGTGTCTGGGGGGACAGGAAAGCAGCGAGAAGCCTGTGAGCAGTGGTCTGCGCCAGGCCCGGTTAGAGCGGCGAGCAGGTCACGCACAGCCTCTGCCTGCTGGGGCCTTCCACAAACACAGACTAGTACCAGGGCACGGCACGGCGGGGTCAGCAGGGGCGGGGAGGGATCTGGGGGTCCGGCCCCAGCAGCTCTCACCATCCGCCCCACGCAGACGCTGGCCGCCTCCATCATGGCCCCGTCGGCAATGGAGCGCGCAGATTCCTTCTCGATGTGGGGGTTTCCGGAGAGCAGCTCCTCGACCACCTGCCGGTGGAGCAGAGACGCCGTGAACTTGGGCCTCCATCCCGGCCGCAGGGCAGGGGAGGCGCTGGGGCCCGCCGGCGCGGGAGCATACTTTACATTTCGATACTCTTCCAGGGTGATGCGGCCGTCGCTGTCTGAGTCATACATGTGGAACAGAACTGGGGGGTGGCAGGGGGAGAGTGGCTGAGTCAGGCAAGGCAGAGGGGAGCCCGGGTCGCCCCGCCCCCCAACCTTCCCCTACTTCAAACTGAGCAAAAGACCCCAGTAACGGAAACCTGCCAAAGCCATAGAGGGCGAGGGCAAGGGCAAAGGCCATGGGGCCAGACCGACCACTTCCTGGTGGGTGACCTTGGGCAAGTGACCTAACTTTTCTGAGCCTCAGCTTCCCCATCTGTAAAATGGGAGTAACCACACATCTGCCTCATGGTGTTGCCAGGTGAGCTAAGGCTGGTGGACCAGGGCCAGCGACCACCTGGCACACTGTGAGTGATGATGTGACAGTCTCATTAACAGGAAGCCAGCTCAGCGTTATTTCAAAGTGTCATTCCTGACAGACCCAAGAGGGCGGCTGTCATCCCAGGCCTGTGGCAGATCATGGACCCGGCTGCCTACATCCTGCCCCTGGCTGATCTGAGCCGGCCCCTGATGGTACAAGGGGCATTCACACCTGCTCCGGTTATTTCACTCTTAGTGACATCACTCAGCATCCCGCAGCCCAACAGAGCCAGGAGCTAAAGGGGAGGTGACGTCTCTGCCCCCTAGCTCAGCCTCAGAATCACAAAGTCCTCGGTCCTGGCATTTATCCAGCCCGACGCTGTGCAAACATCTCTTCCTCTCATCCTCACATGACCCCGTGAGGCCAGGGCTGCCCTGAGCCCATTTCACAGACTGGGCTGCCAAGCTCACAGAAGCTAAGGCATTTGCCCACAGCCACCCCATTAAGGGAGGGGCAGCCGGGGTTTGAACCAGAGTCCGTCCCATCCCACAGCCCTCACACCCCTTGACCTGGTCCTTGGAACAGTGTGGAAGCCGGGCGGACACCAGGCATCACCGCCCTGCCTCCAACAACCCTCAGTACACATCCGGAGCTAAGTATAGCCCAAGCCCTGTGTTTACATGTCCCTGCGGACACTGCTGCCTCGGGTGGGATGGAGAGGGATGCTGGAGGCGTGGGAAAGTGCACGGGGAAGGGAGGTGTGACGCAAGCCACCCTGGGACTCTGTGCCATCCCCCACCAAGGCCGATCCCAGCTAAACTTGCTCAGAGCCCAGGGCCAGCAGAGGCTCCTCCGGGACGGACGAGCCCCACAGAGGCCACCCCGTGAAACTGCGTACGGTGGCCAGTCATGGGCCAGGGGAGGGAAGAAAGGAACTTTCAGGAAGCACCCGAGATCCCACCCAGCCTCAGAATCACCCTTATGCTCAGTCCTCATCCCCACCGTCAGGTTCAGGGTCACACAGCTGCTTAGTGAAGGGGCTGGACTGAACCAGGTCTGTCCAAACCAAGGGCCTTAACCTTTTCCAATCACTGACACCTTCTGTTCCCAGAAAACCACCAGCTGCTGAGAAGTGCCAACAAGGAGGCTGCCACGCAACAGCCTCGGAGGAGAGGGAGGTGCAAACCCCACCCTTTGTGTGTGAAAATTGGGACCAACCTCCCCAAGGCTGGTGCAACCTGACCCGACCCTCCCCAACCCCCCCTTGGGGGCGGCCAGGTGCGCACCGGGGAGGGGCCCCAGGACACCCACATCTTAGCTTCTCTTTCCGGCACAGCTGCACCCGCTCCTCATCCATGGTGGTGTCGATAGGCCGGAAGTAGGACATGATGGTCAGAAAGTCCTCGAAGTTGATCTCGTCAGCCAGGCCGCTGGGCCCCTTGCGCAGGTTCCTACGGGAGCCACGAGGGGGTGTCGGAAATGCATTAAGAACAGAATCTTGTCCTTCTGCTACCAACAGCCCTCGAGAACCCGGCCCTTCTGTGCACACACTTCACCTACGATGGCTGTCTCAGCCTTGGGTTCTGTTTCCCAACAACCTGCTCGTGGGGGCCCCGGGCACCAGGGCAGTTCAGTCCAGCCCCTCCCCGCAGCCCCCCCGCCCCCAGAAATCACCATCTGAGGGCCTGGGGGGAGACACGGGCAACTGCACAGCTGCTGGGATGGAGGGCTTCCCGGGCATGCTGTGGTGCACAGAGCTGGGCACTTAAACACGGGGAAAGTGAGGCAGTAATTCCCCCAGGTACATCTCCTGACCCTTACCTTTAGATCGGAGTCAGCGAACTGCTGCCTGGGGGCCAAATCCCACATGCTGCCTATTTTTATACAGCCCATAAACTAAGAGGGGTTTTAATATGGTTGAAAAAAATGCCGGGGAAAAAAAGAATAGCATCTCATGACAAGTGAAAACTCCATGAAATTCAAATTTCGGCGTCCATAAATAAATTTTTTTGGCACACGGCCAGGCCCATTGATTTGCATAGTATCCGTGGCTGCTTAGAAGCTACAGAGGCAGAGTTGAGCAGCTGTGACAGAGACCATGTGGCCCACAAAACCTAAAATATTTACTCTCTGGCCTTTTAGAGAAAGTTTGCCAATTCCTGCTATCAGCTGTTTAAAACTCCAGCACAACGATCAAAGCAGGCAGCTCTGAGTGACGTTTCCTACCAAAGTGCAAAACTCGCCGATGACGGCAGGTTTTCTGATAGATCATGGCACAGAGTCCCAGGGGGGCCTGCGTCACACCTCCCTTCCCCGTGCACTTTCCCACCACTCCAACATCCCTGTGGATGTGCTTTTCTGCAGGGGGCAAGAAAAGGGCTTGTGTTCCAGGCGGGGCTCAGGGAGCGAACCCAAGGCTGGGTCTGCCCTGTGCCTAGCACACGGTGGATACTCAGCAAATGCGTGAGTGCACTGAAAAGCCACTGGGTGAGGGTCCTGGCAGAGAAGAAGAGTTGAGAAAACAGCTTGGAGATGACGCCAACCAAACACAGGCTCCTGACCCACTGCTGCCAAACCCTCATCACTAACCGACTTCCGCTGGTGCAGGTGGCCATCGGGCTGATGGGCTGAGGGTCCCTCTGCCCTCACTGTGCATCCTTTCAAAGAGACAGTTCTCAGCTGGCCTGGGATAACAGTCAAGGGCTAGTGCTTGTCAAATGCATTTGGGTCCCACCTGCGGTTAGGACCATATCTCGGTTTAAAGGAATACATTCGAGGTTCTCTCTCTAGGGGCCCATCTACTCCTTTTCAAATACTGCCCCTGAAGTACCACACTTCACAGTTTAGAGATCTCGCTATTCCCAATCTTCCATGCCAGGACATCTTCCAGAAAGAGGTGGCTCCCAAGCCTGGAACAGGGAAGGTGGATCATGAAACAACAAATATGAGAGGTAAGGCGAGATCTTCTGGACTCAGGAAGCCTAGTCTTTGAGTAAAAACTCTCAATCTTCCCGGAAATCTTCTCTTACAAAGTTTTTCCACTGCTACTCCAGGCAGATTTTTAATAATCTCAGAGTTCTTGCTGTCAGGGGCACAGTCCAAATTTACAGGGCGTAAAAATAGCCCCAGGATGTATTGGGCTCCTCGGAGGTACTTTTCACTGTGTTTGGGTTGCACGTCCCTCTCAAGGGGTTCAGGCTGCAGCGAGAGGGATGACAATGAGCTCGGGGGACACGTGATCAACCCCGGGGCAGGCTGGCCACGAATGGGTCCTTCTTAGGGAAGGTCGAGACCTGGCTGCTTCAGCATCAGGACCTGATTCAGGGGCTAGGCATCCCTTCTCCTCCTAGTGTCCCCGGGAGGTCCACATGGGCCGGCATCATGGTCTCTAAAGATGATCACAATGCAGAGACCGAGGAAACCCAGACACAGCACCTAGAGCCAGACCCACGTGCACTCCAGTCCACTTCCACAACAGAGCACCCGAGACCTGGGTCGGGGGACAGAAGAACAGGGGCTACATCCAAATCTGCAGCCCAGCACGAGAGCATTCTTTCTGCAAGGATGCCTGATTTAGAGCCGTCTTTTTGCTTCCTTAACCCTCCAATGACCCTGTAAGGATCAGAGCCCTTGGAGGTGGGGACAGACCCAGCTCAAACTGCCCTCCAAGACCAGCTTCTTGGTTCAAAACGTCTTAGGAAGCAAGGTGGACGCTGGTATTCCTTGAAAGGAAAATCCCGTCTCCAGCCTCTCCTCTTGAGTCCTCCCCCACCTCCTTGCTGGAACAGGATGAGATGTGAAGGATGCACAGGCGCTGAGCTGCTCTGAGTCCAGGCTAGGGAAGCCTTTCCTTAATCCTCCCCTGTTTGGTGACTTCTGGGCTGCCCACCGACTCACCTGGGGCCTCCCTTTCTCCACACCGTGTCTTTAAGCAGCCGCCCCAGGCTGAGGCCCCAGGACCCACAGGGGAGGCTCTCACCATCCCCGACTGGGCACTGCCCTCCCTCTCCTGCTGTCATGCGTCATCGTCCGATAGCAATTCCCTAGAGCAGGTGCCTCGTGAGCTGCCCGCAATGCAGACCTGCAGACCCGGGAATCCCTCGACTCCGTCCCCATCATATCCAGTCCATCTCCAGTTTCACTCCTCCGATCTCTCTGGGATCCCTCCTCGTCTCTCCTGGGATAGCCTGGTCCAGCCTCCACCATCTCAGCGGGCACACCACACGCAGACAGAATGAGCTTTGCAGAAAGCAAATCAGACTCTGTTGCTCCCCTGCTCGATGCCCTCTGGGAAGCTCCTCCAGCTCTTGGGGTGACCCCCAAGCCCCCAACCTGGTCTCCCAGGCCCAAGAGGTTTGGTCCCAGCCGCCCAGCTCTCACCACCCCTTCCCACCACACTCCCCTCCCCAGGGGCCCAAAAGCTTGTTTCAATGCCCACCTTCTGGGCACTCAACGTTCCCTGATCGACTAAGGCCCCTTCCTCCACCCTTTAGGTGCCACTGCACCTGCGCCGCCCATAAGAGCTCTGTCCTAACCTCAGATGCCCCAAGTACGGTAATGGGTCTCTCCTGCCTCTGACTATGGACTGTGGACTCAGGGCACGCCTTCTTGTCCTCTGGCCCCTGCCCACGCACTGTCCCCTCAGCAGAGGCAGCGCTCATGGGCAGAAGCCCGGCAACGCCTAAATTCCACTCTAAGAGCTGAAAACGCAACTCCTGGATCTGTTCTGGTTCCCACAGGGGACAGCTGAGCACCAAGCCACCTCGGGCCAGATTTGTTTTTTTGTTTGTTTTATAAATTTATTTCTTTTTATTTACTTTTTATTTATTTATTTTTGGCTGCATTGGTCTTCGTTGCTGCATGCGGGCTTTCTCTAGTGGTGGGGGGGGCTGCTCTTCGTTGCAGTGCGCAGGCTTCTCACTGCAGTGGCTTCTCTTGTTGTGGCGCACGGGCTCTAGGCGTGCGGGCTTCAGTAGTTACAGCACGTGGGCTCAGTAGTTGTGGCACACGGGCTTAGTTACTCTGCAGCATGTGGGATCTTCCCGGACCAGGGCTCGAACCCATGTCCCCTGCATTGGTAGGCAGATTCTTAACCACTGTGCCACCAGCGAAGTCCCCAGATTTGTTTTAAGGAATAATTACATACAGTAAAAGGCACATATCTTACATTTGGACCAATGTGTGCACCTGAGAAACCCACCCCCCAATCAGGATACCAGAGGTTTCCCTCGGGCCCCTCTCCAGCCCAACCTGTCTCCTCCTGGGCTGGCGGTGAGGATGGAAGAACCAAGCCCTTGGCCCTGGGTGGGCTCCACAGACTCGGGGGAAGCAGGGTTTGCCAGGACCTCTGGGGCGTCATCCTCTCTTCACCTTAGCACACCTAGGGCCAGGAGACACCAGCCCCTCTAGCTCCAACCCACGGAAGGCTGGGTCCCTGGGGCCCGGCCAACTTCACAACTGGCCCAGTCTCATCCAGCCGTTTGGAAACAAGCCTCACAGACACATACATGCAGGCGTGTGTATATACAGACACATGTTAGGTGTCACTAGGCTCTGGTCACCCTGCACCCTCTTCTTGTGATGCCTCCAACTCTAGGCCCTGACAAGCATGTCGTCTCCACGTTTGGGGGCCGCATCACCGCTCCCCCTGCCACCTCCCCTCTCCAGTAGCTGCCAGCCCCCAGTGCTGCTCTGCCTTACTGCCCACCCAGGCCTCCCTCTGGGATTCCGCAGGCAGAACGAGGATTAAAAAGCAGCTGAGGGCCCTGCCCACCCCACACCTCTCACCATGCTTGGCCTCTCTGTGCTCCAGCCAGGCCCCCTCTGCCACTCGCACCACTCCCTGTGCCACAGGGTCTTTGCACGTGCAGTTCTGGTCTCTCTCTGCTTTGCCTAGTTAACTCCTGGGCACTCTCTCCTCAGGTCTCACCCCACAGGTCCGGGAGGAAGGCCTCTGCATTTTCTGGGGCAGCCTGAGGACCCCGTAGCCCCAACCCATAAACAGGTGAGGCCTGGAGTCTTCCTCAGGGCCCTGCAGCCCTGGCAGAACCAGAGCTGGGCGGTTCAGGCTCGTACAACTTGAAACCCGTCCAGGAGTCGCCACCCATGATACGGCCTCAAGGAAGGGACATGCCTATTCCCTTCCTTCCTCTTTCTGCCAGTTCTCTCTGCTTCTCAGCGATCTTTGCAGACACAGGGTGTCAGGCCTGGGCCCCTGGTGTGTTTGTCCACAGGTTCTGGCAGCCTGGAGAGGGTGTGACCCCCTCACCCCCCCACCCCTGCACCTCTCCACCAAGCCTCAGACACAGTGATCTCCATGAGGATATGTGAGTCTTTCAACTCCAATGACACTAGACATTTGGGGACATGAGCTCTGGTGTCAGCCACAGCTTTGGGATACTGTCCATGGCGCCTCTCTCTGCCTCAGCCTGTAAGCCAGGGTGCTGTGCGGAACGACAGCTACCCCGGCTCTTTAACATACCTCATCTCAGCACAGCCTCATAGCAACCCTGAGAGGCAGGTGCTATTATCACCTCCGTTCTATATGTGAGAAAACCGAGGCAGCCTCCAAGAGGGGCCGCAGTGACCCTGCCTCCTGGTATCCATGCCCCAGGTAGTCCCCTCTCCACTGGTACCCATGCCCCAGGTAGTCCCCTCTCCACTGGTACCCACGCCCCAGGTAGTCC
>NW_021703765.1:75257490-75363401 GCF_005190385.1 Monodon monoceros
TCCACTGGTACCCACGCCCCAGGTAGTCCCCTCTCCACTGGTACCCATGCCCCAGGTAGTCCCCTTTCCAAGTACGAGGCGACCCAGTGACTTCTGATGAGGACAATACAGCGAAAGTCATGGCAGCTTATCTGCAAGATGAAGTCACCAAAAGATGGTGTTTTCCCTCTCAGGTGCCCAATCTCTCTCTCTCTCTCATTGGAACAGCTTACTCTGGAGGAAGCCAGCTGCCAGGTGTGGTAGCCCTGGTGACTGGTCCATGAGATGCCTCCAGCCAATAGCCAGGACAGTGAGCTCGGAAGCAGAGCCTCCCCCAATCGAGCCTTCAGGTGAATGTAGCCCCAGCTGACCCACCCTGAGCCTGAGAACCCAGATCCCTGACTCTCAAAAATGGTTAGCCAATAAATATATATTGTTTCAAACTGCTAAGTTTGGGGGTAATTTGTTTCACAGCCACAGCTAACTAATACAGAGGCCTAGAGAGATTGAGTGAGCTGTCCCAAGTCACCCAGCCATGAATCCAGGACTGCCAGACCCTGGACCTGTGGCTTGTAGCTCCTACCTGACAAAGCCCCCTCTTCTCTGCGTCAGCTTAAGGGGCTGTTCCGAGCACACGAGTCATGCGAGAAGTTACAAGGGCAAATGCTCCCCCAAAGTCACCCACCATCGGCAGCTCCAGGAGAAAGGCCCACCTGTTGTCGAAGAAGGCACGGACGATTTTGGATCTGATCGGGTTGAGCTCCAGGTCAGGGATGTTGTTGAAGTTCTCCTTGCTGGGTACCAAGGAGGGGGCGCACCGGGGAAAGAGTGAGAAAAGAAAGCAGACGTCAGAGAGCATGTTCATCACTTCTCAAGCTGTGTCTTTTTATCCTGAGCAGACTCCACACGAACAGTCCAGAATGAGACAAGCCTGGAATATGCTGCACTGGTCTGTCTCCTCCTCTAACCTCTGGACTGCCAGGACCACAGAGGGTCTGGAGGCTCAGAGATGCCCCTGTGAATCTGATAAACGTCCCAGACATCCACCCCCAGGAAGATGCAGCAACACAAGATCTGCACCCCATTCCGAGCGGTCAGAGAACCCAGGTAGGGAAACCCTCAGTTGGCCCTTCTGGAATCAGAGAAGCAGGATGCTGGCTTGGAGCTTTGGAAGACGGTGTGGCAGGTCCTCAACAAGTGAGAAACATGGAGTTACCATGTCACCCAGGGATTCCACTCCTAGGTATATACCTGGGTATGTCCCTAGAGAAATGAAAACACTCATCCACATAAAAATTTGCCCATGAATATTCATAGAAGCATTCTTCCTAACAGCCATAAAGTAGAAACACCCCAAATGTCTACCAGCAGATAACTGGATAAATATGGTCTATCCATATAAGAGAATATTATTCAGCCATAGAAAGGAATGAAATACAGATACAGGCTACAACACGGACGGACCTTAAAGACACAGTGCTAAGTGAAAGAAGGCAGACACAAAAGACCACATAGTGTATGATTTCATTCATATGAAATGTTCAGAATAAATCAATCCATAGAGACAGAAAGTAGCTTAGTGACTGCCAGGGGCTGGGGGATTGGGAGTGATGGGGAATGGGGATGGTGTCTAAAGGTATGGGAATTCTTCTGGGGATGATGAAAATGTTGTAAAATTGACTGTGGTGATGGATGCATAACTCTGTAAACATACTAAAAGCCATTGCATTGCACATCTTAGTGGGTGAATTGTAGGATATGTGAACTGTATTTCAGTAAAGCTGTTTAAAAAAAGAGAGAGAGGGACCTCCCTGGTCGTCCAGTGGTTAAGACTCCACGCTTCCACCGCAGGGGGTGTGGGTTCCATCCCTGGTCTCCCTGCTCTGGGAACAGGATCCTGCATGCCAAACAGTAGCACGGCCAGAAAAAAGAGAGGGAGGAGAAATGCTTGCAGGAGAGGGTGAATTTCAAACACAGACACCCTGTTGCTGCGCACAGGTGTTGCTGGGTCCTAGAGGCTGTGGGTTTGCAGGCGTGGAGGCAGGCAAGTCCCTCATCTACCTTACCTTCCCGCATAAGGCCATCCTTTGTTCTCGGAATCTGCTTCCAGCTCCCTGGACTTCAACGGGCAGTGGCATTGGAAGGGACCCAGGGCACAGGCTGGTAATTCCGGTGAACAAGGGGGCACGCCCAGTGGGGAGAGGAGGAAGGATATTAGCCACTTAAAACGAGGATGTCCAGGAGCCCTCAGATTCAGAACTTGAAACTAGAACCAACCCATGCTGGGAAGGAGGAAGTGCCACGTACACGGAGAATTCAGCACCGTCAGAGTTGGAAGGTTCTGTAATGACACAGCTGACCCCTGTCCTGCCCCCATCTTACAGATGGGGATGCTGAGGCTCAGGGAGGAGAAGCAGGACCTGCCTGGGGCCCCGACGCCTCCGTGTTCTCTCCATCTCTGTGTGTCTCCGCCTCTCCCCATCCCCCAGCGCTCCCAGCTTGGCTTGCTTGCAGCACTTGGCCAAACTCAGGAGCCGGAGTCAGTGGACGCCAACATTTTAGATTCCTGAGAGCCCAGTTCTAAAGGGGGCGACACAAAGCAGCTGGCCTGCAGCAATGGAATACTTATTTGGCCATAAGAAAGGAATGCAGTACTGACTCATGCTACAACACAGATGAACCTTACAAGCATGAACCTTATTTCACCACTTAGCAGTGAAAGAAGACACACAAAAGGCCACACAGTGTATGATTCCATTTATATGAAATGTCCAGAATGAGCAAACCCATAGAGACAGAAAGCAGACTGGTGGGTGCCAGGGGCCGGGGGATAGTTAATGGCTCGTAGGCACAGGTTTTCTTTTGGGGGTGATGAAAACATTCTAAAATTGACTGTAGACTTCAAGTGGGCGAAGTGTGTCGCATGTGAATTATATCTCAATGAGGCTGTTTTAAAATATCCCTAAGCTATTTTTAAAAACCAAAAAGCAAAGAACCACTGCACTATCGCTCCATCGATATAAAGAACAAAAAGCGAGGCGCTAACCTGTGCGGGTTCACGGTCAGCTATCGCCGGGAATGCTGACTAGGAAGGAGCAGGAGGGAGCTCTTGGGGCTGAGGATGTTCTGCCCTTGCTCTGGGTTTGGGGTCACGGGTGTGTTCAGTCTGTGAAAGATCATCTCACCGCCCCCGTCCCTTTTCCCCATGCACATGACAGTCGCCCGACACTGGCACAGGCCCCCATCCTGCCCTCCTTCCTCGTGAGTGGGAAGCAGCCACAGGAGGAAACAGAAAACCCAGAGCCCCCTGGATGGGAACAGGTCAAGTTAAAGGGGCCACGTGGAGCTTGAGAGGGGATTTGGGGAGAAGGGAAAGGAAGCGAGAAGCTGCTAGTTGGCAGGAGACCCCCAAGCCCTCTCTGGCTTTCACTGGCCAGGGGTCTTGGCTACTGCTATCTCTTCCTCAGCCTTAGTCTCCTCATCTGTGAAGTGGGCACAGCCTCTGGAGCCAGACTTGGGTTCTACCAGCTCTGATACCTGGGACAAGTGACTTAGCCTCTCTGAGCCTCCGTTTGCTCCTCTACACACAGGAGCCTCGGGCGGCTGTCGCTCTCAGCACGGTGCCTGGCGAAGAGCAAGGGCTCCATGGATGGAGGCCTTCAGGCATCCGAGAGCACGGGGACGGGACTCTCGTCTCCACGGCACCACAGCCTCAAGGCCTCGCACAACTGAGGGCTGCGCAGGGGCTCAAAACACGGCGTGTGGACCAAACAGCTGAGCAGAAGGGACGGCGGGTGTGGGCAGGGCACCTGGCCCCCAGGCTCTGCTCCTTCCCCAGCCATCCACACCCTTTGGTGCCCCCAGGAGTCAGTCTGCAGATCCTTGGAGAGCATCACAACCCCGCTCTGCCTTGCCGAGTCCTGGATGGGGCTCTCAGAGGAGCTTTGTCCCAGGGCTGCTGGAAGGACCACATTTGGGGACATGCCTGGGAAGTAGATCTGATTAATTCCCCAGGAGGGAACAGAGGCCAAAAATGGGGATGCTGCAGGTTCTGGCGGCACTGGGAGACACCCGGTCCCCATGCTTGTGAAGGTGGCAAGAAGGGCCCCCCGGCACTATGACATCCTACAAAGGGCCAGAGGGACCCTGGCTGACTTGGGAGGGAGAGCAGACAGCAAGGTCCCAGGAGGAGGACAGAGGGAGAAGGACCTCGAAGAGCCTGACTGTGTGTCTGGAGGAGAAAATTAACAACAAAGAAGAGGTCTGACCTCCCAGAGGTGAGGCAGGTGCCAGGAATCGAACTGGGGACACAGTGTCTTTGGGTCCTGGCCGCACAGCCCCTGGCAGGTCTGTGCAGGTGTCTTTGAAGCCTAGCTGCCTTTCTCCAGAAGCTAGAACCACACTGTCCCTCACCACGGGCACCTTACTGACTCTCCAAGGCTCAGTTTCCTCATCTGTGAATTGCGTACAGACCAAGCACCACCCCCCAATATCAAAGGGGAAGTGAAGTCAAGTACACCTGGGGGCCGGTCCAGGCTCTGCTCCTGACCAGGCATGTGGCCCTGGGTGAGCCACTGCATGTCCCAGAGCCTTGATTTCTCATCTGTAAAATGGGGATTGTGGGAATATCCCAGCAGGATCATGGGGTTAATGAAATGATTGAATGAGATAAACACAGGTAAGGTGCTTAGCATAATGCCTGACACGTAGTGAGATTGTCATTTTAAAATGATGATGGTGATAATTATAACAGCAGCAGCAGCTGACCTTCTATATACTCCCAAGGTGTCAGGTACTGTTCTGAGAGCTCTATATTATTATCCTACAAGGTAAGAACATATTTCCACCTTACAGATGAGGAAACCGAGGCAGAGAGGTGAAGAAATGTCTTACTGCTAAGAACAATACCCCTGACTTAGGTGGCACACGGAAGCTCTAGCCCGGGAGCAGCTTCTCCTAAGGGGCGTGGGGAGGGTACCAAGACTTTCCTGCCAGGATTTTTTGTGCAAAGGCATGGGGATGGGAGAACCACCTGGTGCCAAGTAGGGAATTCTTGGGAATTCCCTGGCCGTCCAGTGGTTAAGACTCAGTGCTTTCACTGTCATGGCCCGGGTTCAATCCCTGGTTGAGGAACTAAGATCCTGCAAACCATGTGGTGCAGCCCAAAAAAAAAAAAAAAAAAAGCAGGGAGAGAGAGTAGACAGCAGAAGCAAGAAGAACTACAATCCTGCAGCCTGTGGAACAAAAACCACATTCGCAGGGAAGACAGACAAGATGGAAAGGCAGAGGACTATGTACCAGATGAAGGAACAAGATAAAACCCCAGAAAAACAGCTAAATGAAGTGGAGATAGGCAACCTTCCAGAAAAAGAATTCAGAGTAATGATAGTGAAAATGACCCAGGACCTCGGAAAAACAATGGAGGCAAAGATCGAGAAGATGCAAGAGATGTTTAACAAAGACCTAGAAGAAATAAAGAACAAACAAACAGAGATGAACAATACAATAACTGAAATGAAAACTACACTAGAAGGAATCAATAGCAGAATAACTGAGGCAGAAGAACAGATAAGTGACCTGGAAGACAGAATGGTGGAATTCACTGCTGCAGAACAGAAAAAGAAAAAAAGAATGAAAAGAAATGAAGACAGCCTAAGAGACCTCTGGGACAACATTAAATGCAACAACATTAAATTCGCGTTATAGGGGTCCCAGAAGGAGAAGGGAGAGAGAAAGGACCCGAGAAAATATTTGAAGAGATTATAGTCGAAAACTTCCCCAACATGGGAAAGTTTTTAGCCACCCAAGTCCAGGAAGTGCAGAGAGTCCCATACAGGATAAACCCAAGGAGAAACACGCTGAGACACATAGTAATCAAATTTGCAAAAGTTAAAGACAAAGAAAAGTTATTGAAAGCAGCAAGGGAAAAATGACAAATAACATACAAGGGAACTCCCATAAGGTAAACAGCTGATTTCTCAGCAGAAACTCTACAAGCCAGAAGGGAGTGGCATGATATACTTAAAGTGATGAAAGGGAAGAACCTACAGCCAAGATTACTCTACCCGGCAAGGATCTCATTCAGATTCGATGGAGAAATCAAAAGCTTTACAGACAAGCAAAAGCTAAGAGAATTCAGCATCCCCAAACCAGCTCTAAAACAAATGCTAAAGGAACTTCTCTAAGTGGGAAACACAGGAGAAGAAAAGGACCTACAAAAACAAACCCAAAACATTAAGAAAATGGTCATAGGAACATACATATCAATAATTACCTTAAACATGAATGGATTAAATGCTCCAACCAAAAGACACTGAAGGCTCGCTGAATGGATACAAAAACAAGACCCATATATGTGCTGTCTACAAGAGACCCACTTCAGACCTAGGGACACATACAGACTTAAAGTGAGGGGATGGAAAAATATATTCCATGCAAATGGAAATCACAAGAAAGCTGAAGTAGCAATGCTCATATCACATAAAATAGACTTTAAAATAAAGAATGTCACAAGAGACAAGGAAGGACACTACATAATGATCAAGGGATCAATCCAAGAAGAAGATATAACAATTATAAATATATATGCACCCAACATAGGAGCACCTCAATGCATAAGGCAACTGCTAACAGCTATAAAAGAGGAAATTGACAGTAACACAATAATAGTGGGGGACTTTAACACCTCACTTACACCAATGGACAGATCATCCAGACAGAAAATTAATAAGGAAACACAAGCTTTAAATGACACAATAGGCCAGATAGATTTAATTGGTAGTTATAGGACATTCCATCCAAAAACAGCAGATTACACTCTCTCCTCAAGTGCACACGGAACATTCTCCAGGATAGGTCACATCTTGGGTCACAAATCAAGCCTCAGTAAATTTAAGAAAATTGAAATCATATCAAGCATCTTTTCTGACCACAACATTATGAGATTAGAAATCAATTACAGGGAAAAAAATGTACAAAACACAAACACATGGAGGCGAAACAATGTTACTAAATAACCAAGAGATCACTGAAGAAATCAAAGAGGAAATCAAAAAATACCTAGAGACAAACGACAATGAAAACGCGATGATCCAAAGCCTATGGGATGCAGCAAAAGCAGTTCTAAGAGGGCAGTTTATAGCTATACAAGCCTACCTCAAGAAACAAGAAAAATCTCAAATAAACAATCTAACCTTACACCTAAAGGAGCTAGAGAAAGAAGAACAAACAAAACCCAAAGTTAGCAGAAGGAAACAAATCATAAAGACCAGAGCAGAAATAAATGAAATAGAAACAAAGAAAACAATAGCAAAGATCAATAAAACTAAAAGCTGGTTCTTTGAGGAGATAAACAAAATTGCTAAACCATTAGCCAGACTCATCAAGAAAAGGAGGGAGAGGACTCAAATCAACAAAATTAGAAATGAAAAAGGAGAAGTTACAACAGACACTGCAGAAATACAAAGCATCCTAAGAGACTACTACAAGCAACTCTATGCCAATAAAATGGACAACCTGGAAGAAATGGACAAATTCTTAGAAAGGGATAACCTTCCAAGACAGAACCAGGAAGAAATAGAAAATGTGAAGAGACCAATCACAAGTAATGAAATTGAAACTGTGATTAAAAATCTTCCAGCAGGGCTTCCCTGGTGGCGCGGTGGTTGAGAGTCCGCCTGCCGATGCAGGGGACCCGGGTTCGTGCCCCGGTCTGGGAGGATCCCACATGCCGCGGAGAGGCTGGGCCCATGAGCCGTGGCCGCTGAGCCTGCACGTCCGGAGCCTGTGCTCCGCAGTGGGAGAGGCCACAAAGGTGAGAGGCCCGCATACCGCAAAAAAAAAAAAAAAAAAAAAAAAAAAAAATCTTCCAGCAAACAAAAGTCCAGGACCAGATGCCTTCACAGGTGAATTCTATCAAACATTTAGAGAAGAGCTAACAGCCATCCTTCTCAAAGTCTTCCAAAAAATTGCAGAGGAAGGAACACTCCCAAACTCATTCTAAGAGGCCACCATCACCCTAATACCAAAACCAGACAGATACTACAAAAAAAGAAAATTACAGACCAATATCACTGATGAATATAGATGCAAAAATCCTCAACAGAATCCTAGCAAACAGAATCCAACACCACATTAAAAGGATCATATGCCATGATCAAGTGGGATTTATCCCAGGAATGCAAGGATTCTTCAATATACACAAATCAATCAATGTAATACACCATATTAACAAATTGAAGGAGAAAAACCATATTATCATCTCAATAGATGCAGAAGAAGCTTTTGACAAAATTCAACACCCATTTATGACAAAAACTCTCCAGAAAGTGGGCATAGAGAGAACCTACCTCAACATAATAAAGGCCAAATATGACGAACCCACAGCAAACATCCTTCTAAATGGTGAAAAACTGAAAGCATTTCCTCTAAGATCAGGAACAAGACAAGGATGTCCACTCTCACCACTATTACTCAACATAGTTTTGGAAGTCCTAGCCACGGCAATCAAGAAGAAAAATAAAAGGAATGCAAATTGGAAAACAGGAAGTAAAACTGTCACTGTTTGCAGATGACATGATACTATACATAGAGAATCCTAAAGATGCCACCAGAAAACTACTAGAGCTAATCAATGAATCTGGTAAAGTTGCAGGATACAAAATTAATGCACAGAAAAGTTGCCAGATACAAAATTAATGCACAGAAATCTCTTGCATTCTTATACACTAATGATGAAAAATCTGAAAGAGAAATTAAGGAAACGCTCTCATTTACCACTGCAGCAAAAAGAATAGACTTCCTAGGAATAAACCTACCTAGGGAGACAAAGGACCTGTATGCAGAAAACTATAAGACACTGATGAAAGAAATTAAAGATGATACCAACAGATGGAGAGATATACCATGTTCTTGGATTGGAAGAATCAATATTGTGAAAATGACTACCAAAATACTACCCAAAGCAATCTACAGATTCAATACAATCCCTATCAAATTACCAATAGCATTTTTTACAGAGCTAGAACAAAAAGTCTTAAAATTTGTATGGAGACACAAAAGACCAAGAATAGCCAAAACAGTCTTGAGGGAAAAAAACGGAGCTGGAGGAATCAGACTCCCTGACTTTAGACTGTACTACAAAGCTACAGTAATCAAGACAATATGGTCCTGGCACAAAAACAGAAATATAGATCAATGGAACAAGATAGAAAGCCCAGAGATAAACCCACGAACCTATGGTCAACTAATCTATGACAAAGGAGGAAAGGATATACAATGGAGAAAAGACAGTCTCTTCAATAAGTGGTGCTGGGAAAACTGGACAGCTACACGTAAAAGAATGAAATTAGAACACTCCCTAACACCATACACAAAAACAAACTCAAAATGGATTAAAGACCTAAAAATAGGACAGGACACTATAAAACTCTTAGAGGAAAACATAGGAAAAACACTCTGACATAAAACACAGCAAGATCTTTTCTGACCCACCTCCTAGAGCAATGGAAATAAAAGTAAACAAATGGGACCTAATGAAACTTAAAAGCTTTTGTACAGCAAAGGAAACCATAAACAAGACGAAAAGACAACCCTCAGAATGGGAGAAAATATTTGCAAGCAATTCAGTGGACAAAGGATTAATCTCCAAAGTATATAAACAGCTCATTCAGCTCAATATTAAAAAAAACAACCCCATCAAAAAATGGGCAGAAGACCTAAATAGACATTTCTCCAAAGAAGACACACAGATGGCGGAGAAGCACATGAAAAGCTGCTCAGCATCACTTATTATGAGAGAAATGCAAATCAAAACTACAATGAGGTATCACCTCACACCAGTCCGAATGGGCATCATCAGAAAATCTACAAACAACAAATGCTGGAGAGGGTGTGGAGAAAAGGGAACCCTCTTGCATTGTTGGTGGGAATGTAAATGATACAGCCACTATGGAGAACAGTATGGAGGTTCCTCC
Source organism: Monodon monoceros (assembly GCF_005190385.1). Taxonomy (NCBI): domain Eukaryota; kingdom Metazoa; phylum Chordata; class Mammalia; order Artiodactyla; family Monodontidae; genus Monodon; species Monodon monoceros. Next base: position 75,267,444 of record NW_021703765.1, read on the forward strand.
AAAAACTACAAATAGAACTACCATATGACCCAGCAATCCCACTACTGGGCATATACCCTGAGAAAACCGTAATTCAAAAAGACACACGTGGGCTTCCCTGGTGGCGCAGTGGTTGGGAGTCTGCCTGCTGATGCGGGGGACGTGGGTTCGTGCCCCGGTCCGGGAGGATCCCACGTGCCACGGAGCGGCTGGGCCCGTGGGCCATGGCCGCTGAGCCTGCACGTCCGGAGCCTGTGCTCCGCAACGGGAGGGGCCGCAGCAGTGAGAGGCCTGGGTACCACAAAAAAAAAAAAAAAAAAAAAGACACATGCATCCCAATATTTATTGCAGCCCTATTTACAATAACTAGGTCATGGAAGCAACCTAAATGCCCATCAACAGATGAACGGATAAAGAAGATGTGGTACATATATACAGTGGAATACTACTCAGCCATAAAAAGGAATGAAATTGGGTCATTTGTAGAGACGTGGATGGATCTAGAGACTGTCATACAGAGTGAAGTCAGAAAGAGAAAAACAAATATCGTATATTAACGCATATATGTGAAACCTAAAAAATGGTACAGATGAACCAGTTTGCAGGGCAGAAATTGAGACACAGATGTAGAGAACAAACGTATGGACACCAAGGGGGGAAAGCGGCGGGGGGGGTGGGGGTGGGGATGGTGGTGTGATGAATTGGGCGATTGGGATTGACATGTATACACTAATATGTATAAAATGGATAACTATTAAGAACCTGCTGTATAAAGAAATAAATAAAAGAATACAAAAAGAAAGCAGGGAACTCTTGGCGCTTCTCAAACGTGAACTTGTACATGAATCCTGGGGATCGTGGTAAAATGCAGGTTCTGATTCAGCAGTCCTGTAAAGGCCAGTTTCAGTCTCATTTTTCCTTCTTTCCCTCCCACCCCCAGGTGCCCATGGGGCTGGTTGAACCAGCTCAGCCAAAGGCCTCCCTGCCACCCGTGGGAACAGCTCTGCTTCACCCCGAGCCCAGGGCTGGGGCCGGAGCTGATACACGGTGGCTAGTGGTCCAGCGATGCTGCCCCAGTGACCAGCGGGGAGGGGTCTACCCATGAGGGGTCCAGGGGCACACAGCTTCTGTGGGTTTACAACTTTCCCCCTCGAGTCCCCCTCGTGTTTCCTGTGCCAGGCTGAGTACTCTGTGAGCTCAGCCATGTTTAATCACCCTCACATCCCAATGATGGGTGACGCCAATGACCCCCCATTTTACAGGCAAGAAAATGAGGCCCAGAGAGGTGAAGTGACTAAGCCATCGTCACACAGCTAGAAGATGATCTTTGAATCCGGCTCTCACCACCCCCATGCACTTCCTCACACTTGCTATTTCCTTCAAGTTGTGGTTTTTAATTTAAAGAGAGAGAACGAGAGAGATCTTCATGAGGCACCTGATCCCACCCAGCCCTGAGAGGCCCCATCGGGGACCCAGAAAGAGGGCAAGACAAGTGTCCAGCCCACAAAGGAAGGAAAGACTAAAAAACCACGAAGGAGGGTGGGCCGGGCACTTCCTCCTGCCTTGCGGTGTGGGTTGGTTTCCGGCGGCTTTGAGGCTCAGCTCAACTGCAAAGTTCTCTCTGCAAGTCTGGGGAGGATTCTCAGCCTGGAGCCCCAGCCTCCCTGCTCTCTGCTGGTCCAGGGCTTCACACCTCAAGGAAAGACACGGGGCTCTCTCCTCTGCGGGCCGCATGCCCTACCCTCCCGGACCCCCTCCCTGCACTTAGTGTTGAGCTTGTGATGGTTAAACAGCAGGGCAACTGGGGGCCCACAGGGGCTCATGAAGGAAGAAGCACGTCTCATCTAGCCCGTGTCTTGGCAGGCAGTGCCGAGCCGCTCAAAGGGCAGTGCCTGGACAGCAGTGGCAGCAGCACCAGGGAGCTTGTGAGAAGTGGAGGGTCTTGGCTGGGCCCAACCAGCTGACTCAGAACCTGCGTTTCACCTCGATCCCCAGGATCTGTACGCAAGTTTGTGTTTGAGAAGCTCTGAGAATTCCCTACTTGCACCAGGCGGTTCTCCCATCCACATGCCTTTGCACAACAGATTCCGGCAGGAAAGCCCCGCTCCCCCCGCCCCCGGACAAATGCCTCTTCCAAAAGCTAAGGCAGCATCAGCGACCTGATTCCTCCCCGCACGCGCTTCCCGCCCCGCCCCCCACTGCTGCTCCAGGCCCGGCCCGGCCGCACCCCAATACCGGTCATGTACTCATTACAGGGGGAGTGACAGGTATTGCAGCACCTTCCAGGTGGCAGACCCTGTTCTGCGTGCTGGCTTCAGCAGCGATGCGAAAGACATGATCCTTCCTGGGGTTCCAGTGGGGGAAATGATAGAGACAGAAAACGGAGGGACTTCCCCGGTGGTCCAGGGGTTAAGATTCTGCCTTCCAGTGCAGGAGGCGTGGGGTCGGTCCCTGGTTGGGGAACTCAGATCCCACATGCCGTGGGGTGTGGCCAAAAACTTAAGAAAGAAAATGACACTTAAGAGTTAATGGTATCAAAGTCACACTGGCTAAAGAAGGTAAACAACAAACTTTAAAAAAAAATAAAAAAAAGAAAAGAAAACAGAGCATCTCAGGCAGTGAGAAGCACTTCGCAGACACATCGAGCACATTGGGGATGGATGAGACCGCAGGCAGCTGGTGCAAGTCTCCGTGGGCTGGTCTGGGAAAGGCCTCACGGTGAAGGTGACACGTGAGCACAGACCCGCAGGAGGCGAGTGCTCAACCCCAGGGGACACCTGGCAACGTCTGGAGACATTTCTGGCTGTCGCACTGGGAAAAGGTGCTACAGGCAGCCAGGGATGTGGTTCAACATCCTACAACATACGTGACAGGCCCCCCACCCCCACCCCAACAAGAATGGTCCAGCTCCAAGCGCCAGTGGAAAGCCTACTCCGGCTTCTAAAAGCATTTTAGAAAGAAGGAACGGTGCGTGCTAGGGCCCTGAGGCAGGAACAGTAAGAAAGTCCACGCGGCCGGAACAGAAGGAGTAAAAGGCAGATGGTCAGGAGATCGGAGGGGTGGTGGGCACAGGGATCTGCAGGACACGCACTGACCAGGCGGCCCTGACTTTCTTCTCCTCGGCGAGATGGAACAGTCTTAGCAGAGAAGTGCCATTTTCAGAGTCTCCCCCCACCATGCATCACTGTGGGTCTATACGAGGGCGGGGCAGGGAGAACAGGAGCAGGAGGTCTTGGGGGTATGTGGCTGCTACGATAACTAACCCAGGTGAGAGCTGATGGCAGCCTGGATGGGAGGCGATGGGGGGGTTTGCCCTGGGATGCGTTAAGCGCGAGATGCCTTTGGGACATCAAGGTGACGGGCAGGGGCTAGGTGAGTCTGGAGTTCAGAGGAGATGGCCCGGCCGGAGATACAAATTAGACAGTTAATATCCAGGTGGTATTTTGAGCCAGCACTGAGTCTTTTATTTCGGGTTCTTCCTACGGCCAAGGCGGGCCTCCGTGATCTGCCCCCAACTCTCCCATCCTCTCGTCACTCGGACTGACGGAGCTCGGTCCCACCTCCGCCCGGAGGGTCCTTCCCTCTTCCCTCCACACACCGGCCCCTTCTCTCCATTCTGCTCTCAGCCTCAGGGCGGCCACCTCAGAGGGGCCTTCGCGACCACCTGTCCCAAAGTCCTTCTCCACGTGGTGGTCCCAAGGGATGCACCCTCTCTGCCCCGTTTCCTTCGTCACTGTATATAACGAGCTGGCTTATATGCTAGTTACCTCGCTCACACTCACACGCACACACCTGAACAGAAGCCCCCCCACGAGGGGCAGAGGGAGCCTCACTTCTCATTCGGTCTCCTCGGCACTAGAACCCGCCATGGAAGGTCTTAACACCTGCTTTTGTAAAGCAAGGACTGAGTCAAGTATTAATAGTCCTGGGAAAAGAATCTGTTAAAAAATTTTTTTTTTATGTGAGTGCCCTAAATCTAGGACCATTTAGGGAGCTTCTTCCTGATCTGGGGGACACCTGGGCACCCTTTCACACCAAGCTGATGCCTTCATGGGTCCCCTTCTCACATCTGACCTCACACGGTCCCCTGAGCAGGTGTGAGAGCCCCGGGGCCACACTCACCTGCTGTTTCCTGGGCAGTTTTACAAGTAACTGCGGGTTTTTCTTTTTAAGTGAATGTGTATCATCCTAGCTGAGGCTTTAAAGGGAGTCCTGGTAAACTCCTGGGATACGTTAAATACTGACAGTGAAACAGCCTCACCATCTAGGTGGGGCCTCAGTTCTTTCACTGTTGTGAGTACTTCTTAAAAAAAGAAAAAGTCAATCCTCAGTTATTTGACAGGTTAAAAAACAAAGCGACTGGGTTAAAAAGTGACTTCACTTGGGGAAAAGCGATGTGATCACAGTGGTTCAGGGCTCTGGCTATTCCAACAGCCAGCCCTGCTGTGGGACCTTAACCTTCTTAGCCTCAGTTTCTTCATCTGACAAATGGGGTAATGGTGTGAACTTCACACTGAGACCCTCAAGACCACACAGCTAACAGCTAACCTCTCACTGGATAAAGCCGTGCGAGGCACGGCCGAGGGATGCAAAACAAGTCCTGGAGTCAGGACTTTTGCTGACATCTGGCCCATCACAATGCTGCTCGGCACTTTGGTGGCGCTGGACAGTGGGCAACTGCGTCCTTTTTCTTCCCCGTGTACATCTATGGTTGCGTTCATCCTGGGAATCACTCCACGTGTGGTGGCTCGATGCAACTAAAAATATTTTTGTAATGCAGCTCTATCTAATCAGGCACCCTCCTGGGCCCCATCACTAGATTTGAAGGATTCCATCGCATCTATTTCTGGGGGTTGGAGAGCCTGCCAGGGCACTATCAGGAAGTCAAAGGCTGCTGTTTAAAACATTTGATCCTCAAGGGACCCCATTAAAGAAAGAAAAAGTGCAAGAAACCAGTACTGTATCTTCTTCACTGTCTAAAATCAGCATCGTTTAACAAGCTTATTTATGGAAGGTCTTCCCTGTTAGAAGAAAAGCTTTTGAGGACAGAAGTCTCTGCATATTAGGTGCTCAATTAATGAGTCAGATGAACATTTTCTATACAAGCATTTTTCATCAAGAGGCCTCAGAACAGAGTGCTTTGTGATCAGGGTGGATTCAGGTTTGGGGGGTCCAGAAACACATATAATCTGGGGGGCCCTCTTAAAGAAAAAGAATTCAGCATTAGGAATTCTTCAAAAAGTCAGTTGCTGGGGCTTGTAAGGAACCCATACAGAGTGGGGCCCTGACGCACTGGCTTTGAAAGCCTCAGGGTAAACTCACCCCTGGATGTCCTTATGTGATTTTTCAGAAAAAGAGGGGATAGGACCAGATATGGGTAGGAAGTGGTGGGTTAAAATTAAAAACAATTTTCGCAATTTTTACCCCATAGGATTTTTTGAAAAGCTATATTCAACTTATTAAAGTCATAAATTCAGAAACCTGGGCTTCCCTGGTGGCTCAGTGGTTAAGAATCCGCCTGCCAATGCAGGGGACACGGGTTCGAGCCCTGGTCCGGGAAGATCCGACATGCCGTGGAGCAACTAAGCCCATGCACCACAACTACTGAGCCTGTGCTCTAGAGCCCATGAGCAACAACTACTGAGCCCGTGTGCCACAACTACTGAAGCCCGTGTGCCTAGAGCCTGTGCTCTGCAACAAGAGAGGCCACTGCAGTGAGATGCCCACGCACCACAACGAAGAGTAGCTCCCGCTTGCCGCAACTGGAGAAAGCCCACGCGCAGCAACGAAGACCCAATGCAGCCAAAAATAAATAAATAAAATAAATAAATTCAGAAACCCAATTCTTCATTAAACTTTTAAACGCAACGTACAAGTCCTACTAGTCTATGTATAAATGCTGCAGGTGTAAATGGTCACTTTTACGGGGCTTTCTGCACTGGAAGTATTCCAAAGTCCCCCCATGGGACCCTAGTAACCTCTCGGGCACCTTTGTTCTCTGAGAGGGAGGGGGGCAGAGGGGGCCACATCCCACACCCCTCCCAGACTGGGGTACTGGGGACCTTGCTCAGGGGACCCCAGTCAACGACTTTCACAAATCTTGACACTAAAGAAACAAAGCTCTTTTCTATGCTCCAAAACCCCAGCGTGGCCCAGGGCCTCCTGGATGTTCCCATGGACATGCCCAGGGATCAGAGAGGTTGAAGGCCCAGCCTGGGGTCACACAGGAAACCCTTTGCAGAACGGGGACCAGATCACAGTCCAGGGCCGCTCATCCCTTCTGCCCAGGGAGAATGTGCAGGGAAGCCTAGGAGGACTGGAAAAACTGCCCCATTGCCCTTCTCCAGGCCCTGGAGGGTGGACTAGAATTAGGCAATGCAGTTCCAGGGCACCGGGAAGGGGCCCTTCCTGCAGGCCTGTTTGCATAAGCGCTGCAGTCGAGTGGTGTTACCTCCTTCCTGCACGCTGGGCTGGGCTATCACTGTGTATAGCTGACACTACCCGCCCAGCAGAGACTGCAGCCACTGCAGCAGGCGCTGTGGTGTTGGGAATGATAACCCCCCTCCCAGGACGGTAAGGGCGGAGGGCCCTCAGAGAGCAGAACAGGGAGACTGAGGCCCTCACGGGACACTCGCAAGTCAAAGCCATGCCCCCAGCTTCCTTACAGAGGGATCTCAGCACCGGGTTCAAATCAGCTCCTCCACTTCTGAACTGTGTGACCAGGAGCCAGGTACGTGACCTCCCCGAGCCTCACCTTCACATGTGTCCAACGGGGAGAACAGGTGTTCCTACCACTACCTGTGGGGTTGTATAAGGCGGAAGTAACAGGCTGTGCAGCACAAAACATGCTGAAACAATAGCTTCTACCTGTGAACAGTCCCCATGTGCCGGGCCCCCAGATAAATTCTTCTACCGGGAATATATAAACCCTGTGAGGGAAAGACTATTAATAACAACAGGTCTCATCTATACCATGCTCGATGGATTACAGAGAACTCCTCTAGTCAATATGCTCACTCACTTGTTCCTCACTCCTTTGCTCTCTCATTCATTCATTCATTCAATTAATCAACTACTCCTAGAGCATCCACCCTGTTACAAGCCCTGGACTCAGCACTAGAGCCAGGCGAACAGACCCAGTTTCTGCCCCGCAAGGGGCCGATAGTCTGTTGCAGGGGATGGGTGGCTGGAAGGGGAGCAGTTACAACTCTGGGCTGGGGCACCCCCAGGAGGAATCTGTGGGGGTTAGGAGGCAGGAGGGTGTCTTGGAGGAGGTGGTGTCCACACTGAGACCTCAGCAAAGCAAAACCCAGCAGCTGAAGACCCTGGTGGACCCCAGCTAAAGGGCACGGACATAATATTCACTGGGGAGCCCCTGAGGGCTCGGGAGCAAGGGCTGCTCCCTGGGTCCAGGTAGATATAATCAGGGCTTGCTTGAGGGCAGGGGTGGAAAGGGCAATGCATATGGTGCTCCCAGGGTTGGGTGTGCAGGAGATACGTAAGTGGGGTGCAGGGTGGCGGGCACAGTCACCAGCCCAAAACTTCCCAAGTCCTGGCTTGACCTGCGAGGCATGGGAAATAGGAGGCTGCACATGGACCTCTCAGCACCTGGGGGTGGATAGCACCACCTATCCAAGCCTGGAGGGCAAACAGGGTGCCATCCCCAGATTCTAGGCACCTCACCAAGACTGCCCATGACAGGTAAAAATGCAGAGTCCCAGGCCCCACTACGTTCCTGTGAATCAAAACCTGCATTTTAGCAAGATACCCGGGTGATTTGCACGTACACTCATGCCGGGAAAGAACCAGTGTAGACTATTCACAATAGCAAGACATGGAAACAGCCTAAATGTCCATCAACGATGAGTGGATAAGGAAGATGTAGAACATATACACAATGGAATACCACTCAACCATAAAAATGAATGAAATAATGCCATTTGCAGCAACATGGGTGGACCTAGAGATTATCATATTAAGCGAAGTAAGTCAGAAAAAGACAAATACCACATGATATCACTTATACGTGGAATCTAAAACATGACACAAATATACCTATCTACGAAACAGAAACAGACACACAGACATAGAGCACAGACTCGTGGTTGCCAAGGGGGAGGGGGTTGGGAGAGGGAGGGATTGGGAGTTTGGGATTAGCAGATGTAAACTATTATATACAGAATGATTGGAAGGGAAGAGGTAAAGCTGTCACTATATGCAGATGACATGATACTATATATACAAAACCCTAAGGACGCCACACAAAAATTAGTAGATCTGATAAGTGAATTCAGCAAACTAGCAGGATACAAGATTAACATTCAGAAATCAGTTGCATTTCTTTACACTAACAATGAAATATCATTAGAAAGGGAATGTAAAAAAATAATACCTTTTAAAATCACACCAAAAACAACAAACAAACAAAAAAAACCTAGGAATAAACCTGACCAAGGAGGTAGAAAGACTTATACGCTGAGAACTATAAAACATTAATAAAAGAAATTAAAGAAGATTCAAAGAAATGGAAAGATAGCCCATGCTCTTGGAGTGGAAGAATTAATATTGTTAAAAGACCAATACTACCCAAAGCAATCTACAGGTTTAATGTAATCCCTATCAAATTACCCATGACATTTTTCACAGAACTAGAATAATCCAAAAATTTACTTGGAACCATAAAAGACACAGAATTGCCAAAGCAATCCTGAGAGAGAAAAAAAAAAAACCAGAAGGCATAACTCTCGCAGACTTCAGACAATACTACAAAGCTACAGTAATCAAAACAGTTTGGTATTGATACAAAAACAGACAAACAGATCAACAGAACAGAATAGAGAATCAGAAATAAACCCACATGCCTATGGTCAATTAACCTTCAACAAAGGATGCAAGAATATAAAATGGGAAAAAGTCTCTTCAGCAAGTGGTGCTGGAGAAGTTGGACAGCTGCATGTAAATCAATGAAGTTAGAACACACCCTCACACCATGCACAAAAATAAACTAAAAAATGGCCTGAAGACTTAAACATAAGACGTGACACCATAAGACTAGAAGAGAGCATAGGCAAAACATTCTCTGACATAAACCATACCAATGTTTTCTTAGGTCAGTCTCCCAATGCAATAGAAATAAAACAAAAATAAACAAATAGGATCTAATCAAACTTACAAACTTTTGCACAGCAAAGAAAACCATTTAAAAAAAAATGAAAAGACAACCTACGGAATGGGAGAAAATACTTGCAAATGATGTGACCGACAAGGGCTTAATCTTAAAATATACAAACAGCTCATACAACTCAACAACAAAAAAACAAACAACCCACTCCAAAAATGGGCAGAAGACCTAAATAGACATTTCTCCAAAGAAGACATACACATGGCTAGTAGTTACATGAAAAGCTGCTCAACATCACTAATTATTAGAGAATGCAAATCAAAAGTACAATGAGGTATCACCTCACACCAGTTAGAATGGGCATCATCAGAAAATATACAAACAACAAATGCTGGAGAGGGTGTGGAGAAAAGGGAACCCTCCTACACTGTTGGCAGGAATGTAAGTGGGTGCAGCCACTATGGAAAACAGTATGGAGGTTTCTCAGAAAACTAAAAACAGAATTACGATATGATCCAGCAATCCCACTACTGGGCATGTACCTGGACAAAACTATAATTCAAAAAGATACATACACCCCTATGTTCATAGCAGCACTGTGCACAATAGCCAAGACATGGAAACAACCTAAATGTCCATCAACAGATGAATGGATAAAGAAGATGTGGTACATATATACACTGGGATATTACTCAGCCATATAAAAGAATGAAATGATGCCATTTGCAGCAACATGGATGGACCTAGAGATTACCATAATAAGTGAAGTCAGTCAGAAAGAGAAAGACAAATACCATACAATATCACTTATATGTGGAATCTAAAATATGACACAAATGAACCTATCTACAAAACAGAAACTGACTCACAGACATAGAGAACAGACTTGTGGTTGCCGAGGGAGAGGGAAGGATTGGGAGTTTGGGGTTAGCAGATGCAAACTAGTATATACAGGATGGATAAACAACAAGATCCTACTGTATAGCACAGGGAACTATATCCAATCTCCTGGATAAACCATAATGGAAAAGAATATGAATAAGAATGTAGGGACTTCCCTGGTGGCGCAGTGGTTAAGACTCCACGATCCCAATGCAGGGGGCCCGGGTCTCATCCTGGTCAGGGAACTAGATCCCACATATATGCTGCAACTAGGAGTTCGCATGCCACAGCTAAGGAGCCCGTGGGTCGCAACTATGGATCCCTCCTGTGCAACCAAATAATAAAATAAAATTTTAAAAAGATCAGAAAATAACTTAAAAAAAAAGTCTGTATATATGTGTATAATTGGGTCACTTTGCCATACAGCAGAAATTAACACAACTTTGTAAACCAACTATACTTCAATTAAAAAAATAATGGATAAACAACAAGGTCCTACTGTATAGCACAGGGAACTACATTCAATACCCTGTAATAAACCATAATGAAAAAGAATATATATATGTACAACTGAATCACTTTGCTGTACAGCAGAAATTAACAGAACATTGTAAATCAACTATACTTCAATAACATTAAAAAAAAAAAGAACCAGTGTAGAGCTCAACGTTTCAGTACATCCTTGCAAAAGCCCATGAGGGGCCGCTGGGCGACACAGTCAGGGCTCGGATGCTGGAATCTCAAAGTGGGAGGGGCCTCCACCAGCACTGCCACCTCCTGCTCACACAGCACCTGTGCTCCCCACCTCCACTCCAGCCCTATAATCAACGGCCACTGCTTGGACATCTCAAGGTGGGTCCTCATGACCTCACCAACGGTCGAATAATGACAGTCCTGTTTGCCAAATGCCAAGGAACCCAGCTCAGAGCAGAAGCATCCTGCATCTGCTCATCTTTAATACTTAAATCAAATCCCAAATGACCACATTCACTTTACAGAGGAGACAGGCTCAGAGAAACAGAACAATTAACCCAAAGTCACACAGCCAGGGATACGGATGATCCAAATATGATATGTTTCCCAAGTCTGGGTTTTGCTTCTGCTTCCCCCAAGTCTGAAAACACATGTGGAATTTGAACCTGAGACCTCTCACCAAGCCAAGACCCACGGACCCCAGACCCATAATAATGAGAAGCCCAAGGCAGCTTATGACAGGGCTGGGGGCACAGCTTGGTGGAAAATTATCTTGAGAAAGGGGGCCCCGCTTTCACACACCCCCAATTGCGAGCTGCGTGGTGGTCCCGCCTGCCAGCACAGATATTGCCCACCTGGCACAGAGCATGTGCCCATGAATTTCTAAAGGAATGAAGGCTGCCCTTGACACTTCCATATTCCAAAATCCAGGTGCACATGTGTCACCTCCCCTGAGACCTGCACCCATTCCTCAGCCCCTGGTCCAAGGAAGCCCTTGGAAATCACTCCACCCTCCACCCCTGCCCTTGGCAGAAGACCCAGCCCTGCTCACTCACAGCTCTGGGAAAAAACCAATTTGCATTTCTAACCCCTGGCTACGGTGATTGGCTCAGCGCTGGGCAGGTGACCCCATCAGAGCCAATGAGAAGCCAGAGGAACTTTTGCTGGGCTCTTCACTGGGCTGAGTGAGTGAGATGTGTAGAATTCAAGAAGTCAGTCCTGATTTAATTTACTCCCGCCCTGGATATAATCAAATTGAGACCAGAGGCCATCAGAACCTTGAGCCCACCAGACTCTGAGCTTTGGAAACGGATGCTCTGAGAATATAACGCACTGGATTAACAACATGCCTTTGTTTAGACAGACGAGAGAAAGTGGATAGTTTTTACATGTTGCTTTCCATAAAAATTTAGTTAAATTTTAAGTCCATTTACTAAGAAAAAAAAACATGTTTCCCTGAACCATTTAAAGGTTTATTTTAAAGTTCCAAGACTGTAACCTTGAGACTCTGAATGTCTATTTTAGGAAACTACATCTGTTAGAAAGTTTGTGGTAGAACAGTACTCATTTTACATTGGAAACTGCTTGCTTTAGTTCAACTCGAAGCTTCCTCATCAACTTTGTGCTCGACTCATTGACTAGGGCTTCTCACTAACTTAGTTCTAAATAACAACCACCACCGAAGACTGAACACACTCTCGTAGAAGGCGGTAAACAGTCCAAGGCGTTCCTCCTCACAGAAAGGTAACCCACCCACTTCTACAAGATTCACATTAAATAACACAATGTGAAATGGATTTTCCCTGACAGAAATCTGAGGCTGGAACTATCAACCAGAGGAAGTGGGGTCGACAGCCGGGGCCTCGTGACAGCATTCAAGCCCCTGAACTGAGCCGCACCACAACTGATCATCTTTGGGGTGCCCAGCGCTGGGAGTGATCCTGGCACTCAACAGACCTGTCATGTGTGTCTGGGGTTCCAGGGAAGGCAAGGTGAGGTAGGGGTGGCTGACCAGCTCTTTGTCCCCAACCCCTTGTTTTCACTCCAGTTATAATTTTCTGATCCCAGTAGAAACAGACGAGATTCTTTTCCTCCCGGCTGAGGACATCTTGTCTAGAAGGAACCAAAAGCATTACGACAACTACAGCTTTGTCTCAGGAAATGGGGCTACCCAGGGGCTCTGGGAGAGCCAGCCAGCACTCAGGGGAAGAGATAAATGGAAAGGGACATCCCCAAAGGTCATGGCCCTGTCCGACACCCAAACCCAGCTGCTGATCTTACCGAATGGTGGGCTGGTCTCCACTCAGGTGCTTAAATCTCCGGTGGAGCTGCTCGATCTGGTCAGACGAGACTAAGAAGTAGGAGAAAAAAAGAAAAAAAGAAAGTGAGAAAGGCATCATTGACCTTTGAACTCGGAGCTACGGGAGGGAGGCTGGAGTCTCACCCTCACCCTCCTGTTCCATTCATCCTCTCGCCATCTCCTACCAAGGCAAAACGAAGCTCAGGGTGAAGAAGCAGAGAACGGGTTTGCCATTCCTCCTGGTAACACAGCTCTGGGGTTATTATTATTAGCTCTGCCCCTTTAGCAATAAGACAATTACTACTAATAACAGCTCGTGGGACAGGACAAACGTGAACCAGGTCACTCTCTCTTTCCTCAGCTCATTAAAGAGATGGTACCTGCTTGTCTGACTTCCTCCCCTCCCACTCCTGGAGATGGGCATTTTCCCCACTGAAAAAGGGGCTTCCTATGTCACATTAAAAGAGACAGAGGAGGAGGGAAGGGGGAAAGTGGTTCAGGCTGGTGCCGGAAGTGATTTGGGAGACCCGTAGTAAGAAGTGTACAGAGAATCTGGTAAAGCAAGAGAAGTGGAAGGAAAAGAAATAGAATTTTGATCATTGCTGTTGTGGGCAATGTATTTAGATAACCTCATTTGTTTCATTTTCTTCCTTCCAGTTTGATTGAGATATAATTGATGTATAGCACTGTATAAGTTTAAGGTGTACCGCATAATGATTTGAGTCACATACACTGTGAAAAGATGACCACAGTAAGTTTAGTGAATGCCCATCATCTCATATGCAAAATTTAATAAATCACTGAAGAAATCAAAGAGGAACCAAAAAAAAATACCTAGAGGCAAATGACAACGAAAACACAATGATCCAAAACCTATGGGATGCAGCAAAAGCAGTTCTAAAAGGGAAGTTTATAGCAATACAATCTTACCTCAGGAAACAAGAAAAATCTCAAATAAACAACCTAACCTTATACCTAAAGCAACAAGAGAAAGAAGAACAAACAGAACCCAATGTTAGTAGAATGAAAGAAATCATAATGATCAGAGCAGAAAAAAATGAAAGAGAGACGAAGAAAACAACAGAAAAGATCAATGAAACTAAAAGCTGGTTCTTTGTAAAGATAAACAAAAGTAATAAACCTTTAGCCAGACTCATCAAGAAAAAAAGGGAGAGGACTCGAATCAATCAAATTCGAAATGAAAAAAGGAGAAGTTAAACAGACACCACAGAAATATAAAGGATCATAAGAGACTACTACAAACAACTACACGTCAATAAAATGGAGAACCTAGGAGAAATGGACAAATTCTTAGAAAGGTACAACCTTCCAAGACTGAACCAGGAAGAAATAGAAAATATGAACACCAATTACAAGTACTGAAATTGAAACAGTGATTAAAAAACTTCCAACAAACAAAAGTCCAGGACCAGATGGCTTCACAGGTGAATTCTATCGAACATTTAGAGAAGAGTTATTAACACCTATCCTTCTTAAACTCTTCCAAAAACTGCAGAGGAAGGAACACTTGCAAACTCATTCTATGAGGCCACCATCACCCTGATATGAAAACCAGACAAAGATACCACACACAAAAAGAAAATTACAGACCAATAAAACTGATCAACATAGATGCAAGAATCCTAAACAAAATACTAGCAAACCAAATCCAACAATACATTAAAAGGATCATACACCATGATCAAGTGGGAGTTATCCCAGGGATGCAAGGATTCTTCAATATACGCAAATCAATTGGTGTGATAAACCACAGTAACAAACTGAAGAATAGAAACCATATAATCATCTCAACAGATGCAGGAAAAGCTTTTGACAAAATTCAACACCCATTTATGATCAAAACTCTCCAGAATGTGAGTAAAGAGAGAACTTACCTCAAAATAATAAAGGCCACATATGACAAACCCACAGCTAACATCATTCTCAATGGTGAAAAGCTGGAAGTATTCCCTCTAAGATCAGGAACAAGACAAGGATGTCCAATGTCACCACTTATATGCAACACAGTTTTGGAAATTCTAGCCACGGCAAACAGAGAAGAAGAAGAAACAAAAGGAACCCAAATTGGAAAAGAAGTAAAACTGTCACTGTTTGCAGATGACATGACACTATACACAGAAGATCCTAAAGATGCTACCAGGAGACTACTAGAGCTCATCAATGAATTCAGTAAAGTTGTAGGATACAAAATTAATACACAGAAATCTCTTCATTCCTATACACTAACAACAAAAGATCAGAAAGAGAAATCAAAGAAATAATCTCATTTACCATCGCAGCAAAAAGAATAAAACACCTAGGAATAAACCTACCTAAGGAGGCAAAAGACTTGTACTTAGGAAACTATAAGATATGAAGAAAGAAATAAAAGACACAAACAGATGGAGACATATACCACGTTATTGAACTGGAAGAATCAATACTGTCAAAAAGACTATACTACCCAAGGCAATCTACAGATTCAATGCAATCCCTATCAAGTTACCAATGGCGTTTTTCACAGAACTAGAACAAAAAAGTTTTTTAAATTTGTATGGAAATACAAAAGACCCCAAATAGCCAAAGCAATCCTGAGAAAGAAAACTGGAGCTGGAGGAATCAGGCTCCCTGACTTCAGACTATACTACAAAGCTACAGTAATTGAAGCAGTATGGTACTGGCACAAAAACAGAAATTTAGATAAATGGAACAGGATAGAAAGCCCAGAAATAAACCCACAAAGCTATGGTCAATGAATCTATGACAAAGGAGGCAAGAATATACAATGGAGAAAAGACAGTCTCTTAAATAAGTGGTGCTGGGGAAAACTGGACAGCTACATGTAGAAGAATGAAATTAGAACACTAACATCATACACAAAAATAAACAAAATGGATTAATGGGGACTACGCTGGTGGTGCAGTGGTTAAGAATCTGCCTGCCAATGCGGATTTGAGCCCTGGTCTGGGAAGATCCCACATGCTGTGGAGCAACTAAGCCCGTGCGCCACAGCTACTGAGCCTGCGCTCTAGAGCCCGCGAGCCACAACTACTGAGCTTGCGTGCCTAGAGCCCATGCTCCGCAACAAGAGAAGCCACTGCAATGAGAAGCCCATGCCCCACAAAAAAGAGTAGCCCCCACTCGCCGCAACTAGAGAAAGCCTGCGCACAGCAACGAAGACCCAATGCAGCCAAATAAATAAATTTTAAAAAATGGATTAATGACCTAAATGTAAGGCCAGACACTATAAAACTCTTAGAGGAAAACATAGGCAGAACACTCTCTGACATAAATTGCAGCAATAACTTCTTTGATTCACCTCCTAGAGCAATGAAAATAAAAACAAAAATAAACAAATGAGACCAAATTAAACTTAAAAGCTTCTGCACAGCAAAGAAAACCATGAACAAAACAAAAAGACAACCCGCAGAATGGCAGAAAATGTTTGCAAACGAAGCAATCAACAAGGGATTGATTAATCTCCAAAATATACAAACAGCTCATGCAGCTCTTATATCAAAAAACAAACAACCCAATCAAAAAATGGGCAGAAGATCTAAGTAGACATTTCTCCAAAAAAGTCATAAAGATAGCCTAAAGCACATGAAAACATGCTCGACATCACTAATTATCAGAGAAATGCAAATCAAAACTACAGTGAGGTATCACCTCACACCAGTCAGAATGGCCATCATCAAAAAGTCTACAAACAATAAATGCTGGAGAGGGTGTGGAGAAAAGGGAACTCTCCTACACTGTTTGTGGGAATGTAAATTGGTACAGCCGCTATAGAGAACAGTATGGAGGTTCCTTAAAAAGCTAAAAACAGAACTACCATATGATCTAGCAATCCTACTCCTGGGCACATATCTGGAGAAAACTATAATTTAAAAAGATACATGCATCTCAATGTTCACTGCAGTGCTATTACAATAGCCAGGACATGGAAGCAACCTAAATGTCCACTGACCGAGGAATGGATAAAGAAGATGTGGTACATGTATACAATGGAATATTACTTAGCCATAAAAAAGAAGAAAATCATGCCATTTGCAGCAACGTGGATGCAACTAGAAATTATACTAAGTGAAGTCAGACAAAGACAAATATCATATCATTCATATGTGGAATCTAATTTTAAAAAATGATACAAATGAACTTATTTACAAAACGGAAACAGACTTACAGGTATCAAAAACAAACTTATGGTTACCAAAGGGGAAAAGCTGGGGGGAGGGATAAATCAGGAGTTTGGGATTGACACACACACCCTACTGTATATAAGATAGATAACAAACAAGGACCTACTATACAGCTCAGGGAGCTCTACTCAATACTCTGTGATAACCTATATGAGAAAAGGATCTGAAAACGAATGAAAATATGTATATGCATAACTGAATCTCTTCACTGTACACCTGAAATGAACATAACATTGGAAATCAACTGTACTCCAATAAAAGTTAATAAAAAAAAGAAAAAACTATTTTTTTCCATGTGATGAGAACTGTTAGGATTTACTTTCCTAACAACTTTCATGTATAACATACGGCAACGTTCGTTCTATTTATCATGTGGTACATCACATCCCTAGTACTGATTTATCTTATAAGTGCAAGATCGTACCCTCTGACTGCCGTCATCCAATTCCCCCCTCTCCCCACCCCCAATTGTTTTAGAAAACCTACATACAGTTGTTTTTTTTTGTTTTGTTTTGTTTTGTTTTTACCATTTTTGGTGGGTAGACCCTGTTTATTCCACAGCTAAGACTGGGCCTGGTGGGTTCCAAGCTTTAGAAGGCTTCCACCCACGTGTCGGTGCTTATTTTATAAAAGGCACAATATTAAACCCTTATGTGTACCTTCTCACTTCCTCCTCAAAACAACCCTGTGAATAGATACTTTTTCCCTCTGTTGTATCATTGGAAAAGCGCAGCTTAGAGGGTGCTATGACCACACAACTGTGATTGGTAGAACTGGGATTCAACCTCACATCTCCCCAGCTGCACAGCCCATCCTTAACCGCTACACAACATCACCTCTTTTCCCAGAATATCCTAGTGTTTGAGGCCCTTAGGCCTGGTGCCTGGGGACTATGGACAGTTCCGGCAAAACTTTCTGAAATGGGGCTTCCCTGGTGGCACAGTGGTTAAGAATCCGCCTGCCAATGCAGGGGGCACAGGTTCGAGCCCTGGTCGGGGAAGATCACACATGCTGCAGAGCAACTAAGCCCGTGCGTCACAACTACTGAGCCTGCACTCTAGAGCCCGCGAGCCACAACTACTGAAGCCCGCATGGCTGAGGCCCATGCTCCGCAACGAGAAGCCACCGCAATGAGAAGCCTGCGCACTGCAATGCAGAGTAGCCCCCGCTCACCACAACTAGAGAAAGTCTGCGTGCAGCAACGAAGACCCAATGCACCCCCTCAAAAAAAAAATTAGCATAAAATAAATAAATTTAAAAAAACTTTCCGAAATGGTGGCTGGGGTGGGGAAGGGCTCTCTCCCCGCA
Source organism: Monodon monoceros (assembly GCF_005190385.1). Lineage (NCBI taxonomy): Eukaryota > Metazoa > Chordata > Mammalia > Artiodactyla > Monodontidae > Monodon > Monodon monoceros. The sequence goes on from NW_021703765.1 coordinate 75,285,709, forward strand.
CCAGACTCTTGGCATTTCTCATCCCTTAAGCATCTTTTCTCTTCCTGTTCCAGAGGTAGCTAATTTCTGGGGCCAACTGGTCACCTTACTTTACTTCATGGTTTTTTTAGCCTCAGGCTCGAGCTGTGATCTCTTCAAGAATCTGCAACTCAGGGGACTTCCCTGGTGGTCCAGTGGGTAAGACTCCACGCTACGAATGCAGGGGGCCTGGGTTCGATCCCTGGTCTGGGAACTAGATCCCGCGTGTACGCTGCAACTAAGAAGTCCGCATGCCACAACTAAAAGATCCCGCATGCCAGCAACTAAAAAACAAAAAGACCCCGCATACCGCAATGAAGATCCCGTGTGCAGCAACTAAGACCCGGTGCAGCCAAAGTAAATAAATAAATAAATAAATATTCGAAATAAAAAAGAATATGCAACTCAGAATTCTCAAGCCTTTCTAGAAGCTGTTGTTGGCTAGAAAATACTCTTTACAATGGCCAACCCATCCCGAAGGCCTGCTATGTGCTGGGGGAATGGGGCTCATCTCCACACATTAGCTCATCTGTTCCTCATGACGCCCTGGCAGGAGGCTGCATCCCATGTTACAGATGTAGAAACTGACACTCGGAAAGGTCAGGTAACCCTTGGGGACAGTTATCACCTTTCTGGAGGAAAATACAGCCATTTACATCATATGTATGTTAGCACGGACATTCGTGTATTCCATGGTCTGGCCATTCCACTCTTAAATTAAGTACATACCCAACAGAAATGCATATCTGCACACATCGGAAGATGTGTAGAAGGATTTCATGGCAGTACGATCTGAAGAGCCCTAAACTGGAAATTATCCAAATGCCCTGCAATGGCAGAATGAAGTGTGTGGTATATGCAAGTAATGGAATAGGATACAGCAGTGAAAATGAACAAACAGTATGGACAATAACTTGGGTGAGTTCCAAAACATAACAACAAGGAGACGAAGCCAGACATGGAAGAGTACCTACTTTATGACTCCATTTACACAAAGCTCAAAAACGGGCAACACCCATCTGCAGTGTTACGTCAGGACAGGAAGGCTACATACGGTACGATCCCAACTACATGACATTCCGGAAGAGGCAAAACTACCGAGACGGCAACGAGGTCAGCAGTTACCGGGGGAGCGGTGAGTTGGCGAAGCACAGAGAATTTTTAAGGCAGTGAACCTACTCTGCATGATACTATAATTATGGATACATGTCATTATACATTTGTCCAAACCCACGGGGTGTAGGACGCCAAGAGGGAACCCTCATGTAAACCGTGGACTCTGGGTGATGATGTATCAATGGAGGTCCATCAATGGTAACAAATGTCCTCTCTGGTGGGGGATGCTGACAGTGGGCGAGGCTGTGCGTGGCGGGGGGGGCAGGGGGCCGTGAGTAATCTCTGTACCTTCCCCTGAATTTTGCTGTTAACCTAAAATGGCTCATAATAACGTCTTAATTTTTTTAAAAGTTAGGATAGAAGTTGCCCTTGATGGGGCAGTAATTTGAATGGGGCATGAGAGGGTTTCTGGGAACTGGAAGCGTTTAATTCTTGATCCAGCTGCAGGTTACACAGATGTGTTCTCAGAAAGTTTTGGGATCTGCATGCTCACTAGTGATGCACTCTTCTGTATGTGATATCGCAATAAAACATTTACTTAAGAAGCTCAGCAATTCTACTTGGCGGGGATTTATCCTGAAAGAATCAATCCAACGGGTACAACAAGATGAGTACATAACTGTTCACCGTTGCATTCTCTACAACAGTGTAAAAACTGGACTCAAGCTCAGGGCCCACCAAGAGCAGATCAGTTAAATACTTTATGGTAGATTCAGCCAATTTTTTAAAAAAGATGCTGCGTTTAACAGTGACAGTTGTGTACTGAATATGAACATACATTCCAACATAATGTTGTCTAAAAACAACTGCTATGAAAACAGCATGAACCCCCATTGGGAAAACATCTAAATATATACAAATGTATATAAGTAAGGAAAGAAAATCAACCTGTTTTCCCCAAATAATAATAGCAATTATCTCTCAATGCTGGGATTAAAGACTGTTTGTTTTGCTTTGATTCATCTATATTTTCCAAACCGTCTCTTTTACAATATATATTTATTAGTCATGTAATGAATATTTTAAGCACACAATATGGTCCCATATGGGACAGTCGAGGGATCTCAAAAATATTGTTAGTGGTGAATCATTCATTGGCAAGTACTGCATCCTGGGCACGTGTGTGCTTATTTAATCATCTCCATGACCCACTGACCAAAAGACAGACGATTCCCATTTTACAGACACACAGATCAGTAACCTGCTCAAGGTCACTAAACTTCAAAGAGGCAGACCCAGGATTTTAACTTAGTTTGTCTGGCAGAACATGTGTGGTTTACTTCAGGTTTTCTTTCTAACTGACACCCCACACTGCCTCGCTTTAGGTGATCAGATTACACTGGCCAATTAGAGTTCTCAGCTCTAACTCACAGATCAAAAAAAAATTACACTGATGCCATTTGCAGCAACATGGATGGACCTAGAGATGATCAAACTAAGTGAAGTCAGTCGGAGAAAGACAAATTATCGTATGATATTGCTTATATGTGGAATCTTAGAAAATGATACAAATGAACTTATTTACAAAGCAGAAATAGACTTACAGACATAGAAAACAAACTTATGGTTACCAAAGGGGAAAGGGGGGAGGGAGGGATAAATGAGGCGTTTGGGATTAACATACACACACTACTATATATAAAATAGATGAACGACAAGGTGCTACTGTATAGCAGAGAACTATACTCAATATCTTATAATGACCTATAATGGAAAAGAATCTAAAAAAGAATATATATATGTATAACTGAGTCATTTTGCTATATACCTGAAACTAACACATCGTAAATCAACTATATTTCAGTAATTTTTTTTAAATACACTGATCTGTTGAGAAATAATGATCAGAAATTAACGCCAACCACACGCTCCTAAACCACCTCCATGAATAATAAGTGAGAGAGGCCCATCATAAAGCCACGCCTGGCGGGGTTCCATTTATACGAAACACTCGGAGAGGCAAAGCCATAGAGACAGAAAGTAGACCAGTGGTTGCCTGGGGCTGTGGAAAGAGAGAGGGAATCATTGCTAATAGCAAAGGAGTTTCTTTGACGGGGATGAAAATGTTCCAAAATTAGATTGTTACACAACCCTGTGATTATACTACAAACTGAGGACACTTTATTTTTTTAATTTCTTGCGGTACACGGGCCTCTCACTGTTGTGGCCTCTCCCGTTGCAGAGCACAGGCTCCGGACGTGCACGCTCAGCGGCCATGGTTCACGGGCCCAGCCACTCCGCGGCATGTGGGATCCTCCCGGACTAGGGCACGAACCCGTGTCCCCTGCATCGGCAGGCAGACTCTCAACCACTGCGCCACCAGGGAAACCCTCAACTGTGGACACTTTAAATGGGTGAAATGCAGGGGATGTGAGTTATATCTCAATAAAGACATTAAGAAAGAAGTTAGTGCATAATCATGACAACAATAGCCATTAATTAACAATAGGCATTCATCGAGCTGTGTCCTGGGCACTGTGTTCGACTTTACTCTTGACAAGCCTTGGCTCACATAACTCTCAATCAATCCTATCAGGTAGGCACAGTTTTCTCCCCAACCTAGAGATGGGAACACTGAGACCTGCCCAAGGTCACACAGACAGGAAGCACTGTGTAAACTATAAACCATCTCAGACCAGATTTCTCTAATGAAAAGTTTCCAGCTAATTGCATCCAAAGTGCATGCACACATGACACACGCACCTTTCTGTCCTGCTTGATTGAAAGCAGAGGAATTAGGAGGACAAACTCCCCAATTCTGGTTCCCTCTTTTTGGCACTCAAATCCTCAGAGCTAAGAGCTCAGTCCTCAGCTAAGCTCCTGTGCCCTCAACTCCGGCCCCCCAGGCTGACCCTGGGCCCCCATAAGGTCTGTCCCGGGAGCGCCTGATACACATGTGCCCATGTCACACCATGGAAGGCCCTGTCTGCTGTCCCCTCAAGGGTTCCCGGGACGGAAGCTTTTCCAGTTTCCCTGCTCCTCACTCTGAGCCCTCTCTCCAGGCCCCCGTGAGGTCACAGCTGCCATGGGAACGAGAGGCAGAGACACCTTGAGCCTGGCATCTCACCTCATTATTTCGGGTATTAGATTTCAACCTGAGGGAAATATACACCCTTCCATGGGGCTGGTGGGAGTTTAATCTGCCCAATTTTGGGGGCGGGCAGGGCGGAGTGATTTGTCATTTTGTATCAAAAGTTTAAACAAAAAAGTATACGCCTGTACTGTCCAATACAGAGCCACATGTGGCTACTGAAATGTGCTGAAGTGTAAAAAAAAATACCGGCTTTAAAAGACTTAGTACGAAAAAAACGTAAACTGTCTTAATAATTTTTATATTAATTATATTTGAAATAATAGTTTAGTTATAATGGGTTAAATATATTATTAAACTAACTTCACCTGTTTCTTTACTTTTTTTTTTAATGTGGCTACTAGAAAATCGGGAATTACATTCCATCTATTGCTCTTTGAAAATTTAGAATTATTCCACCTCGCATTATATTTGTGCTGGAGAGTGCTTGGTATACGTGCTCTGAAGCAGCAACTTGATCCCTAGGAATGAATCCTGAGTAACCGAGACATATGTACAAAGATAAACAGATAAGAGTAATCATCGTTGCCTGTTTCAAACAGTAAAAAATTGGGGCAATGCCGGGCCACGGGAAACGGGTTAAATAAATCCTGGTGCATCCTAGACGGCCTGAGAAAATATGTTTAAAATATCATGGGACATCAGAAAATGTTCATGGAATATCATGACATGGAAAAACCAACAGGCAACAAAGATCTCATTTACATCCAAGTTCATATTGTTATACAAGTGTGTGCACAAGAAAAATTACGAAAGGTTCACAACAAAATAGTAAATTGTTGCAGATGGTAGAATGACAGGACATTTCCCTCCTCTAGCTCCTTATCTTTGCTTATCTGTCCTTTAACTTTTCTGCAATTAATAGGGATTACCTGTGTAATCTTATTTAAATTAAAAAAAATTTAACTTCAACAGCTATAATGAAAAGTAAAACAGAAAATACCTAACGCTGGTGACACTGTGGAGAAACTGGACCCCTCAGACATTGCTGGTGGGAATGGAAAATTGCGCAGTTGCTGTGGAAAAGAGTTTGGTGACTCCCCAATAAATTAAACATAGATTTACCACACAATCCAGAAATTCTGCTCCTAAGTATATAACCAAGATAAATGAAAACATACGCCCACAGAAAAACCCATAAATGAATGTTCACAGCACTACGATGCATAACAGCCAAAAGGTAGAAACAACCCAGATGTCCATCAACAGGTGAATGGATGAAGAAAGCAGCTCATGCAGCTCAATATCAAAAAAACAACCCAATCAAAAAACGGGTGGAAGGGCTTCCCTGGTGGCGCAGTGGTTGAGAGTCCGCTTGCCGATGCCGAGGACATGGGTTCATACCCCGGTCCAGGAAGATCCCACATACCGCGGAGCGGCTGGGCCCGTGAGCCATGGCCGCTGAGCCTGCGTGTCTGGAGCCTGTGCTCCGCAACGGGAGAGGCTGCAACAGTGAGAGGCCCACGTACCGCAAAAAAAAAAAACAAAAACAGGTGGAAGATCTAAATAGACATTTCTCCCAAGAAGACATACAGATGGTCAAAAAGCACATGAAAAGACGGTCAACATCACTAATTATCAGAGAAATGCAAATCAAAACTACAATGAGGTATCACCTCATACTGGTCAGAATGGCCGTCATCAAAAAGTCCACAAACAGAGCTGCAGTGAACATCTTGGTACATGACTCTTTTTGAATTATGGTTTTCTCAGGGTATATGCCCAGTAGTGGGACTGCTGGGTCGTATGGTAGTTCTATTTTTAGTTTTTGAAGGAACCCCCATACTGTTCTCCATAGTGGCTGTATCAATTTACATTCCCACCAACAGTGCAAGAGGGTTCCCTTTTCTCCACATCCTCTCCAGCATGTATTGTTTGTAGATTTTTTGATGATGACCATTCTGACCGTGTGAGATGATATCTCATTGTAGTTTTGATTTGCATTTCTCTAATGATTAATGATGTTGAGCATTCTTACATGGAAGTAACCTAAGTGTCCATCAACAGATGAATGGATAAAGAAGATGTGGCAGATATATACAATGGAATATTACTCAGCCATAAAACGGAACGAAAACTGAGTTATTTGTAGTGAGGTGGATAGACCTAGAGTCTGTCATACAGAGTGAAGTAAGTCAGAAAGAGAAAAACAAATACAGTATGCTAACACATATATATGGAATCTAAAAAAAGAAGAAAAAAAAAGGTCAGAAGAACCTAGGGGCAAGATGGGAATAAAGATGCAGACCTACTAGAGAATGGACTTGAGGATATGGGGAGGGCGAAGGGTAAGCTGGGACAAAGTAAGAGAGTGGCATGGACATATATACACTACCAAACGTAAAACAGATAGCTAGTGGGAAGTAGCCGCATAGCACAGGGAGGTGCTTTGTGACCACCTAGAGGGGTGGGATAGGGAGGGTGGGAGGGAGGAAGATGCAAGAGGGAAGAGATATGGGAACATATGCATATGTATAACTGATTCACTTTGTTGTAAAGCAGAAACTAACACACCATTGTAAAGCAATTATACTCTAATAAAGATGTTCAAAAAAGAAGTCTACAAACACATGCTGGGGAGGGTGTGGAGAAAAGGCGACTCTCTTGCACTGTTGGTGGAAATGTAAATGCATACAGCCACTGTGGAGAACAGTATGGAGGTTCCTTAAAAAACTAAAAGTAGTACTACCATACGATCCAGCAATCCCACTACTGGGCATATATCTGGAGAAAACTAATTTGAAAGATACATGCACCCCAATGTTCACTGAAGCACTCTTAAAATAGCCAGGACATGGAAGCAACCTAAATGTCCACCGAAAGAGGTATGGATAAAGAAGATGGGGTACATATATACAATGGAATATTGCTCAACCATAAAAAAGAATGAAATAATGCCATTTGCAGCAACATGGATGGACCTAGAGATTGTCATACTGAGTGAAGTAAGTCAGAAAGAGAAATATCATATGATATCACTTATAAGTGGAATTTTAAAAAATGATACAAATGGACTTATTTACAAAACAGAAACAGACTCACAGATTTCAAAAACAAACTTACGGTTACCAAAGGGGAAAGATGGAGGGGAGGGATAAATCAGGAGTTAGGGATGAACATAAACAAACTACTACATATAAAACCGATAATCAACAAGGACCTACTGTATAGCACAGGGGACTCTACTCAGTGTTCTGTAATAACCTATTGGGAAAAGAATCTGAAAAAAAATGGATATAAGTATATGTATAACTGAATCACTTTGCTGTACACCTGAAACTAACACAACGTTGTAAATCAACTACACTCCAATAGAAATTTAAAATTAAATTTAAAAAATAAGTACTAGGGGTGTAATGTACATGGTAAATATAATTAACACTGCCGTATGTTATATATGAAAGTTACTGAGAGAAAATCCTAAGAGTTCTCATCACAAGAAGAAAAGGATTTTTTCTATTTCTTTAATTTCATATCTATATGAAATGATAGATATTCACTAAACTTACTGTGATCATCACTTTGTGATGTATGTAAATCAAATCATTATGCTGCACACCTGAAACTTATATAGTGCTGTACGTCAATTATATCTCAGTAAAACTGGAAGAAGAAAAAAGGCCGGCAGCACAAATAGTTTTTTCCTCCCATATTCAGTTTGCTTGTTTACTAAAAACTACATATTTAAGGAAACAAAGAACAATATTTGATTAAAAACTGATTTAATAAGAAAGTGTTCTATCCATACAATGGAATATTATTTGGCCATAAAAAAGGATGGAGTACTGACACCTGCTACGACGTGGATGAACCTGGAACACATTCTGCTGAGGCAAAGAAACCAGACACAAAAGGCCACATAGTGTGTGATTCCACTGATGTGAAATGCCCAGAGTAGGCAAATCTACGGACACAGAAAGTGTGTGAGTGGGGTGCTAATGGATATGGGGTCTCTGCCTGGCCCTGGCCCCAACGGTCAGGCTGCCGCCCTGGTATGCTAAGCAAGGAGTCACTGGGGAAGGAGAGTCGTACAGACCAGGGGTCAGAGACAACACTCAGGAAGGAGGGCGGGAGGAGACTAGGCGCCGAGAAACAGGCCCAAAATCTCCCACAAGGTCCAGCCTCCCTCACATGACTTGCAAGGAAACCGAAGATCCCCATTTACCCGCGTCTGCTACGGGGCGGTCAGGACTATTTGAGCCTGGTGGTGAGGGGCATATAGAATACCACTTGCTTCTTCCTCCCAGAATCTGGGCTGCCCTCAGGGGTGTGAGGGCCTGACGGACTCCTCCGTGGCACACCTGTATCTGCTCAAGCCTCTGACAGGTGCCCCCACCACTCATTAAGAGATATTTACTGAGTGCCTCTGGTTTGCTGGGCACCTGCCAGATGCCAAGGATGCAGACACAAAAGGCAGAGCCCTCACCTCGCTGGGATCCAGGGTCCTAAGTGCAGTGTCCGCTTGCCAAGGAGCACCAAAGTTGGAGTAGGGCTTCCAGTCCACGGGGATGGGGTGGGAGGTGATGCCCAGTGGGATCCCAGGGGCTGAGGGCTGGCGCAGGCACAGTGGGAAGAACTCGGGGAGCTCCAAGCCCTTTAGCACGGGTGGGAGGCAGACTAGGAACAGGGGCACAGGAGTGGGGGGCGCACATGTCACACTAAGGCACTTAGACTTCACCCTGAGTTTCTGGAGGATGCTAAGCCACAGAACAAGATCCCACGTGCCCGGCAACCGAACGGAGGGCTGATGCCCACTGAGGGCTGGGTACCCACTGAGAGGTGGGCAGGTGGAGCAGTCCAGGTAGGGAAGGGCGCTCAAGACACAGCTGAGAGAAGCAAGGGTGGTTGAGAGCATGCGGGCTGCTTTCTCCAGGGGCATGCCAGAGCCACCCTGCCTCCCTCCGTTTCCCCCTGCAGTGCCAGCTTGGATGCAGGCTCTGGGACTCCAAGTGGCATCACTGGGAAGGGCTTGGTGGCTTCCAGGACCCCCAAAGCTCTCCTGCTGGCTGTGTCCCGAGAGGCTGGCCAGTACTCAACCCAGGCATTGGCCGAGATCCTGCAACACAGAGATGCGCCCAGCCAGACAGAAAGGTGAGCTAACCCCATCGCTTCCAAGAGCGGCAGGTTCAACCTCCAGCTTCTCGTCTTACTAAACCTTCTCCCCAAGACTGTTAACATCCTCCTCCGTAATTCAGAGATAATAATAGCACTGCCTACACGTGGCTGTTCCTACCACGAAAAACAATCAAATCACATAAACAACATGCGTAATCGTCAAAGCGTGGGAACCCAAATGTCCATCTACTTGTGAACAGATGAACAAAATGCGGCATCTCCATCCAATGAAACATTATTCCACCAGGAGACAGAATGAAGCAGTGACGCTTGATACAACCTGGATGAACCTTGAAAACATGACATGAAGAAGCCAGACACTCAAGGCCACTACTGTAGGCTTCCTTTTATATGAATCTCCCAAAGTAAGCAAATCCATAGAGACAGAAAGTAGGTTAGTGGTTGCCAGGGGCTACGAGTTGGGAGATTAGGGTGACTGCTGACGCTTCTTTTTGGGGTGACGAAGATGGTCGGGAAATACAGTGGCGATGGCGGCACATCATTGTCAATGTGCTTAATGCCACTGAATTGTATGCTTCCCTGTTGGCCCAGTGGTTAGGACTCCACGCTTCCACGGTTGGGGCCCAGGTTCAACCCCTGGTTGGGAAACTAAGATCCTGCAAGCCGCAGGGTGCGGCCACAATAAATAAATAAAATAAAATGGTTAGGATGGCAAATTTCATGTTATATGAATTTTGCCCCCATTGAAAAAAAAAATGATATACACACTGAGCACTGAACCTGGCTGGAAGAGCGTAAGATCCTGGAGCCGCCATGCTTGCTAGTATTATTTCCCCAAAGCAATAATCTCATGGTACCCATGCGGCTCTTCAGCTGCCTCCAGGATCCCAGGGGAGAGAGAACTTGTGCACCTCCTGGAATTACAACCCAAGCCATGACTGAGCCGGGGCCTGGGCAGGGAGAGCGAGGGACCGGCCTCCACAGCCTGGAAGGGACCCTCCCCCACATGCCTGGCACCCACACGATGCTTCACGGTGCCGGATGCCCTGTTCCTCTCCTCCACCTGCCTGCCCCTTGGAAGCCATGTGCTGGGAGTGTACACATGCCAGACCACACCTCACTGCTGGGAATTTAAAGTAATCCAAAGATGCACCTGGGTGCCCTCGGTCTTGAGAATGAAGTTATCAAACTCGATTCTATTCCAAAGCAGAAGCAACGACAAGAAGATTAATTGCTGGCCTTCCTCCAGCAGCTTTCAACCCTTTGCTCGAAAACGTCAACCCGCTTTGTAAGTGCAAAAGCTGAGGGGTTCCCAGGAAGAGCTGACCCAGGCCCGTGCCAGCCTGAGGACGGCATTTATTTTAGGTACCGAGGGTCTTGTTAGGATATTTCCTTTTGTTTTGTTTTCTGCACAGAATGAATCCTCCAAATCTCAGGACTGGAGGGGACTCTGGGACAGACTGAAGGGACATGATTTTAGAAAACATTCTCCCCTCATGAGCAACGAGACAACTCAGAAAGCTGTCAGAGTGGGTGAGCATGACTCAAAGTCACAAAGACCATGCTCTGCTCATCCGCGCTCACCTTCCTACGGCTAGCCTCTGTTCTTTCCCATTTGCCTTAGAGCCGGAATAATAACCACCAAGTGTCAGCATTTACTCAGAGGCAGGAACTAAGCCAAACACTTGACACACATGATCTTATTTAGTCCTCATCACAGTGTCTGCCTTTCCTGGGGGTTATCACACCCATTTTACAGATATGGAAACTGACTCTCAGAAAGGGTAAGTCACTTGCTGAAGGTCACACGGATATAAGTGGCAGAACTGGGATTTGAACCCAGGTCTGTGACTCCAGAATCTGTCCTCATGACCATCTGCTGTGCTGTCTGCCAAAATTAAGAAGTGACTGGGACAATGAATACCTACCATTTACATCACTAAACAAAGAGAGACGTCTCCATTTTAATAAAAAGACTAAAGATGAGGAAGGGAGAAAAGCAACAGCTAATCAGCGGAGATTTGGGCACTTTTCAGAGTCTCTAGGAAACTGGTTTTCACATTCTTCCAGAATCTTCAGCTCCAGATTTACCAAAAGCATGAGGGCTTATTATGGTAGGACATTTAGGTAAAGAACTCCAGTATCAGGACTTCCCTGGTGGTCCAGTGGTTAAGGCTCCACGCTTCCAAAGCAGGGGGTGTGGGGTAGATCCCTGACTGGGGAACTAAGATCCCACATGCCACACAGCATGGCCAAAAAATATTTAAAAAAAAAAAAGAACTCCAGTTCCTTCTACAAGGAGCTAACACAGACTTTGCATTCCACTATGAACCTGTGAAGCACTGGACAAAATTAGAAAAAAATTTAAGACATCACTAAGCTTGAAAGAAAGGGAAATCCCCAGGTGCCAGAAGCAAGGAGGGGACTCAGACCCAGCAAGTGAGGTGGCCCAGGGGTACCAGAATATTTCCGGGCTCTCACAGCAAAGGTGTGGCTTCTAGCCCACTGAGTGACAGCAGTGGCCTTGGGTCCATACGAGTTAGAAGTGAGACTCCTATCAAAAGCTAGAGCACAAAGGGCTGCCTCTCCATATAAGGTGGGACAGAAAAATGTTCCCTGCTGGCCCAGAGAATCAACAAGGAAGCTGACTCTGCAGAAGAGGTGGCAGGGTGCAGAGGAGAGGAGGGGGACTCTATGATGAATCAAAACTCCAGGCCTGTGTCATTCACAAGAGAAAAATCCAAACCTCTGTGGCACAGGAAAGCCAAATTGAGGAATTAATGTAAAAAGTGTTTCCAGACCAGCGAAAGCCCTAAGGTACCCAGAACAACAAATGCAAAGCACTGTGTGAGGTACTTCTATAGCCCAGGGCACAGGGTACTCTCATGGGAGAGGTACTTCAGCTAAGCCCATCTCTACTTGGTGTGGCCTCAGCATGAATCTGGAGATGACTGAAAACCAGGGGGGAGCCAGACCAAAGATGAGCTCAGAATCAAAAACCAAACTACACAGCAAATGACCACCATATGGGATAACCAGCAGACACAGTTAATAAATGGAATGGACCCCTAAGAAGATGAGACAGCAGAAACTATACAGTAAGCTTCAAATTATTACAAATAATATAAGAACAGTGCCCTATGACAAAAGCAGTGAATCTGAAAACCTTATAGAACTTACAAAATGTTTTTTTTTTTAAGTCTATGGAATTTAAAAAACTAAGTTGGGTTAAGGCAGCAAAGCTGTAATAGCTAAAGAGAGAATTAGTGAATTGGAAGACAGACCTAAGGAAACAAATCAAAATACAGCACAGAGCAACAAAAAGATAGGAAATATGCAAGAAAAGTAAAGAGGCATTCAGGACAGAATGACACGGTTCATCCCCTTCCAAAGTAATTACTGAGGAAAAAGATTAGGAGAAAGGGGAGAGGTAATATCTTCATATCAGTCAATTTTAGAATAATACAGCATAAACCATTCCCAGGCAGGATAAATTAAATCCACACCTACACAAAGCACCTAAAAAAACACCACCAACAAATATTTTTAAACAGAGGGGAAAAAGCAGATTTCTACAAAGAAATATCAATCAGGCAAAAGAGATGACTTTTCAACAGCAAGAAGAGACCAAAAACTCAGTGCTGAGAGAAAACATGCAGCAACCTCAAATTTTATACCCAGCCAAATGATCATTCCCGTAGCCTGGCAAAATAAAGACATTTTCAGACAAAGCTGACAACTCACAGAGACTCGTTGCAAACTCCATGGAAAGGTGTGTTACATAAGAAGAAACTGAATTTGGGGACTTCCCTGGTGGTCCAGTGGGTAGGACTCTGTGCTCCCAAGGCAGGGGGCCTGGGTTCGATCCCTGGTTGGGGAACTAGATCCCATATGCATGCTGTGACTAAGAGTTTGCATGCAACAACTAAGAAGCTTGCACACCCCAACTAAAAAAGGATCCTGCATGCCGCAGCAAAGATCCTGCGTGCCACAACTAGACCTCGTACAGCCAAAATAAATAAATATTTAAAAAAAACCTGAATCTGTTAGGAAGAATGGTTGCAAAAATTAATAGAGTCTGCATAAAACAAAAACCAGTTATGTAGGTTTTTAAATTAAAGAAAAAATACTACAGAGTGATACAAATTAAAGTATGCTAAGGTCCCTGATCATTAGCACAACATCAAGAAAATGACAAACTTGAAGCATGTCAAAGATGGCAGGTGTGTCACAAGTGATACGAATTACTGAAGGAAGTTACAGAATACCCTTAAAAAGGAGATATATGGCCAGCTTCTGAAAGGTTTACAATCGAAACGATCTGTACCTGCCAACAACTATTGAACACTTATGACGTGTGAAGAGCTTTACTCAAATTCTCATTCAATCCTCACAGCAGCCCTGGGACACATTCGCATCATACAGATGAGGAAACTAAGACTCAGGGAGGTGAAGTTTCTTGCTTAGACAGTAAACAGCAGCGTCGTGATTCAAACCCACATCTACCTGCTGCTAAAGGTCAAGGTGGTGGAAGGCTAGTCTGTGTCCATGTGGGACTCTGGCCGAGGCCTTGGAGATGCAGGAGAGGACAAGATAAGGGAACTCCCGAGAACTACCAGGTGGGTGAGGCCTGTGAAGTGCTGGGTGCTCACCTGGGGTTCTCTGATCACTGAGACCCTGGCATGGGTGCTCAGGAGCTGGGAAGGGTCCCCCTCCCTTTCTCTTTCCATCGCTGTATAACTCAGCCACACCAACCGTGCTGCTGTCTCCTGCCTGGCCACCCGCCCTCCCTCCCAGAGGTACCTGGGCCCTGAGACCTAACTGCTCCCTTTCACCTCCCAGGGAGCTGTGCTGAGAACAGAAGGCCCACTTCTGACAGCCTGCCCGTCCACAAAGGTCACACTGTTGGGACAACAAAGGGCCTTTTTGTCCCCACGCTTAAGGTGATTTCCACCACTGGCAGAAATCACCCACTTGACCTTCTGGTTTTATGAATTAATAATAAAGATGGAGCCGGCGACAGGATGGCTGGCAGGACCAGGGTGCCAGGCTCCTCCTCGTCACCTTGCCCAGCCTCTCCAGGCTGGGAAAAGGAGGCCCTGCCTTATCTTCCCAAAGCAGTGGGCACTCCTGAGCCAAAAACGCCTTGTTCCCTGGGCTTGAGATAGCAGATACTAAAGTGCTTTGCAAAAGTAGAAGCATCTTATCGCGGCATTTTTTCTGTAGGATTGGGCGGTATGGCATATCTGAGCAGTGATTAAATTCCATGCTGCATTCTGGGGACCATTAACTCACAGAAAAATTACCCTGCCAGCGTGGGGATGGGGGAGGCGAGAAAGAAAGATGCATGAGGGATCTAATTGCTACTAATCCGTGGAGCTGAGAAGTCTTGGAGTGGATTGCCGGTTGCCTTCACGCAGAGAAAACACAACTTCTGAAACAGACGTGAGCCACACAGTCAGACCCAGGAAATGGAGGGGGTCTCTTCTTCTTAGCCCTCCCCACACCCCTCACACTGCTCATCACCAAGCTTGCCCTCCCTGGGGGTTTGGGGGGGCATAGCCCACACTTCTAGAACTTTCCACATCACCCAGAGCTAATCCTATCTGCCTTGAGGTCCGATTCTCCCCTTGCCAGCTGGGTAAACAAGTGTGTGGAACACTGTTAACAAGGGCATGGGGCAGCAGTGTTGCCTCTCACAGATAATACGACTTGGGGTCACTCACACTCTCCACCTATGTTATGTCACATGGGAGAGGTAGTTTCTCCTTGCACCCAAAAAAGAGTGTTGTTTTGTTTTTTACAGTGTATTCCTAAATTTATTTTTATTTAATTTTTATTGAGTATGGTTGCTTTACAATGATGTGTTAGCCTCCACTGCACAACGAAATGAATCAGCCATACATACACATACAGATACCCCCTCCCTTTTGGACTTCCCTACCACAGGGCATTAGGTGAGTTCCCTGTCCTATACAGCATGTTCCCATCAGCTGTCCATTTTATACATAGTATCAATAATATATATGTGTCAATCCCAGTCTGCTAATTCCTCCCACCCCACCCCTTTCCCCCTTGGTATCCATACATTTGTTCTCTACCCGTCTCTACTTCTGCTTTGCAAGTAAGATCATGTATACCATTAAAGAGGCCTTGTTTTGAATTTGGGTTCCACACACAACATCTAAGCGACCTTTAATTATATTTTGTTTTTATTGAATTATAATCGATTTATAATATCAAAATCGTGTTAGCTGCCGGTGTACAGCACAGTGATTCAGTTATACGTATGCATCTAAGTGACCTTGAGCAGTCACCTGCGTGTCTGAGCCTCAGTTTCCTCATCTGTAAACGGGTAACAAAAGTCCCACTGGGCTCTTAGGAGGATGAGATGATGGATGGAAAAGGCCCAAGAAAGAGCAGCTGTTACCTCATCCACAGCTCTAGACCGTCTCGTTGACTGCCACGTCTTCAAAGGGGTGGAGACGGCGGCTCAGAGAGGGCTGCGGCCTGGAGCAGGCGTCCCAGCACTGCCGCATGGGGCAAGCCCGATGATCGCCGGCCTCCGAGCCCTATTCTGCAGCTACTGCTAACATGGGATGACCGGATCCAGGTGCACAGAGTGCAAAATGGGCCAGGGCAGGGGGTGCTTCTGGGTGCCCAGGAATTAGTTCACTTGCTACCCAGCTCTTTCCCGCACGTTTCCACACTGGGAGCACCCAGGGAGTGGGCAGAGGTCTGGACAACCCACCCGACCAAGGCAGAAAAGGTTCCAGAGGGCTGGGGTCACTTGGCCCTCCCTGCTGTGGTTATGACCACTGCTCCCAGGGCCCCTGAGAGCTCAGCCTTTGGGAACCAGTCCTCCCAGATATGTTTGTTCCTCCCTCAGCAGGGAGCCACCATTTTTCATTCTTCTAAAAAAATATAAGTGCTCTTATTATTACTTTCTTATTGGGATCTGATTTACATACTGTGGAATGTATCTTCACTGTTTTAAGAATCTCAGGAAAGTTGAGGGTCCACATCTCCCAGAGCCCCACGGACACAATTCTGCACCCCACTTTATGGGTTTCAGAGACTCCCCAAGGATCCCAAGTTAAAACCACAGTCCACCCCAGAGGAAACGGAAAGGGAGCCAATAGGTCTTGTTGACCATTTAGCTCCACAAGCCTTGGTGACAACAGGGTGAACACAGTGGTACCGGCCGGTCTGCCCTTACCACTCAAGGCCCCGAGCTTCAGGAAGGCAGGGGAGGTGTCATGCCACCAGGGCATGTGGCATGTGGTGAAGGGGCTGAGGCTGTGGTCTGGGGCTGCTTGAAGACTTTATAACCCAGGAGTACTGCCCAGCCGGGAGATTCCAGTGGAAAATGCAGTGCCACCCCTAGAAGCCAGCCCAGGCCACACAGGCCTCCTGCATCTCTGGTTCCCTCCCCAAAGGATGAGGTCCGGGGGTCAGACCAGGACTTGAATCCCGCCTCTGCTTCTCAGTGGCCTGTGGCAGTCACGTCCTCTCTTCAACCTTGACTTCCCCATCTCTGGAATGGGAAGGCCACAGTGTTCCTGGGAGGATTCCATGAGCCACCGCGGGGAAACTTCATAGCTCAACACAGTGTCTGGCAGATGACAGGCGCCCGATAAACATTAGCTGTGGAGCTGTCCTGGAGCCCGAAGGAAAAAATAGGCCCCTCCACTTTTCCCAGATTCCTCCTCGTATTCTTTCTTTTCCAATTCCAGAAGCAGACACGGGGTTGGGGGGACAGGAAGCGGGGGCCACCTCCAGGCCAGCTCAAGGTGGGGACAGGGAACACGCTACAGTGAGTGATTCCTTTCTTCCTGTCCAGCGTCCACGTCACACCTTGGGACACACATTGGGCTTGACACCACACCTGCCACGGAGAAAGGCCAGCTCACCACTCGGACACACAACCAGAATGCCTTCGCTCGGGTTTTTAATATGAATTTTAACAGTCTAGGTAGTCAGCTTTCCTGGCGCAGAAAAGATGTTTGGGAGTACTTGTCTATGTTTTAAATCAGTCGATGAGACTCTGACAGGCAAGGCGAGGTGGGCGTGCAGACCCAAGGATGCCCTGCGTGAGCGAGCTTGCGCTCAGGCCTATCTTTGGCAGGGCTGACGTGGCCAAGGCCAGCTGCTGGTGTGGCACTAGATTTTATACCGGACACCGGCTCCTGGGCAATACTCCCTGGGTTATAAAGTCCCCAGGGCCTTCACCCCTTCAATGTGAACCTCTTGTGTTCTCGCTGAGTACAAAGGTACCGAGTACACTGCCCACTCTCGGGGAGCTCCAAGTTTCAAGGGGGTGGCAGGCGACAAAGCTGACAATTATAACAGGGCGTGATGTGAGCTATTACGGGAGGGAATGCAGGAGTGCTGACGATGGGCATTTAACACACAAAGGTAGGAAGGAGGGTAGCCAGGGATGGCTTTCTGGAAGGAAACAATAGCTAAGCTGAGCTCTGAACGAGGAAGAGCATGAGTTTCATAAAGAGACGAGGCAGGGCTTCCCTGGTGGCGCAGTGGTTGAGAGTCCACCTGCCGATGCAGGGGACGTGGGTTCGTGCCCCGGTCCGGGAGGATCCCACGTGCCGCGGAGCGGCTGGGCCCGTGAGCCACGGCCGCCGGGCCTGCGCGTCCGGAGCCTGTGCTCCGCAACGGGAGAGGCCGCAGCAGTGAGAGGCCTGCGTACCGCAAAAAAAAAAAAAAAAAAAAAAAGAGAGGGACGGGGCAAAGAGGAAACGTGCGCGATCTTCACCTGGGTGGTGGTTACAGAAGTATGGCCATATGCAAACGCCGCATTATGTGAGATGGGAAGAGTGCTCCAGGCACAGGGAACCGATTGTACAAAGGCCTGGTGGTGAGAAAAATATACGGGCAGGCTGTTCCTACCCCTTCTGGGTTCCTAGAAATCTGAGGGGCAACGAAACACAGTGAAAGCACAGCAGTAGCAGGACAGTGAGCCTGGGGATCCTGAGATCCCTACTCCTCCGCTTATGAGCTGTGGGACGGGAGGCAAGTTGCTTTACTCCTCTGAGCCTCTGTAAAATGGCCACAGTACCACCTTCCCTGGAGGACTAGCATGAGGATTCCAAGAGAGTGCATGCAAAGGGATCACCCTGGTCCTCAGAGAGGCGGGGGAAGCCTAGCAACCCTGTGGGCACAGCCTGTTCTCTGGCTGCCCTGGACCTAGGGCTCTTCCCCCTTCTCAGGGATGCTTCCCAAGGGTTCTTATAGGAACACTCCACCCAGCCCGCAGGATGCTGGGAGCTGACGTTCCCATACCAAGTCAAGCACTGCCACCCATACATACACCCTTCTTGTTGAATCTACACCGCCACCCCACGATCCAGGTGGGAGCACTAACGCTCAGAGAGGTAAAACGACTTGCTTAAGGCCATGCAGCTGTGAAGAAGTGGCACCAAGACTTAACTCTTACTTGTGGCTCAGAGCAACCAGGACCTATCAAGGTATTTAAAGCATGGCTGATAATACTAAACACTTGTGCTTGTTCTAAATACTTCAGGCGAATTCACTCACTTAATCCTTCCCAACAACTCAGAGGAAGGTACCACTTTTATCCCGATTTTATAGTGCATGAAACTGAGGCATTCAGGGCATAAATGACTTGCCCAAGGCTGCATGCCTATCAAGACCCCTTAAATCAGGTTCCCATCCCAACCTGAGCCCCATGTCCACGTCCTCATCTCACACAAACCTCATTCATTGTCCTCAACTTGTTCCTGCCAAAGGACCTTTGCATTCGCTGTGCCCTCTGCTCCAAATGCCAAATGCTCCGACTGGTCTTCACGCAGCTGGTTCCTTCTTACTTGGGTCTATTCCATTATCACCTCCCCCGAGAAGCCCTCCTGGTCCCCTCAAAAGAAATGTTTCCTTGCCCCTCCCCCAACTCTCATGCCGTCGGATTGTATCTTCTTCACGGAACTTGACTCCAGTGGGTTGATCTGTTTATGCTGTGCATCTCCCCTCAGGAAATCAACCTCTCTGGGTCTGAATGGATAAAAGCGCTCAGACTGTGCCAACTCCTTTCACAGAACTAGGGGGAAGTCCACTTGAAGTTCAGATAACGGAAGGCATTATCCTCTCCTCTAGTCTGACCTCAGAACTCCTTCCCTGACCTCCTCTGTCTCCCCTCCCTCTTTGGGGTGTGAAATCTGAGTTCTGAGCAGCAAAAAGGGAAGTCACATCAGCCACCTCTAGGAAAGCAACAAAGCACGGAACCCTCAGCTTCTATCATCCGGGTCGGAGGCTGGGCCCAGGAAACTGACAAGATTCCCAGCATGCTCTGCAGCCCCGTCACCTGTCAAACCCACAACCAGATGGAATTCCCCCAGACTGCCTGCCACGAGGGGCTGCCTGAGAGACTGCGGCCAGCCCACCCTTCCTGCAGAGATACCAGCCTCAGAGAACCCCCATTTCTAACCAGCCAGATTTAAGGCAGCCAGAGGGCACTCAAGAAATAATAAAAACAGGGGAAATCCAAGAAACTCAGGTGACAGGAATCCTACCTCCTCTCTCACGTGCGCCTTGTTGAACTAGACTTTATAAAACTTTTTGAATAAGTGAAAGTCACACATGGTTCAAAATGAAAACATAAAAAAGTTAACAGTGAAAAGCTCACCCCCCCTTCATCTTTTCTACCAAATCCCCCAATAAGTATTATTCTTAATTCCTTGATGCAAATAAAAGTTACAAAAATATACTCTTACTCCCCCTCTTTTTAAAAAAAAGGGGTTCCATGTGATATATATGCACCACAACTTTTTTTTTCTCCAGTTGAAGATAGCTCTATATTTGTACACAGGAAGGTGTCCGCGTACATGTCTGTGTATGTATGCATGTGTAGACGCAGACACCAATTATTAAGGGCTTTCTGTAATTTTCACCCAATTCTCCTGGAAAGAGGTGTTTAGATTGGGAATCAGGTGTTTAGATGGGGAGTCAGGAGGGGTCATTTTTCAGCTCACGCACAAATGGCGGGGCCGCTCCCTCCAGCTGATCCACCATGGCCGCTGACTGTCTGCACTAAACTCGAAGCAGGCACCAGGAGCCAGCTCCTGACTGGAAATAACGCTGCAGCTACTGTTTTCTTGAGCATTTATCTACAAAATACTAGCAGAAATCCCATTCTAGAAGGAAGGAAACAGAGACAGAGAGAGGTAAAGTGACTAGCCCAAGGACACACAGCCAGGAAGTAGCGCTGGCGGGGTTGACACCCGGTCTGCCCATTGCCAAAGCCAGTCTGCCCACTCACCTGGCCTCTCTCGGTCTTCAGTCCACACCCCCCTTCACGGCCCGTAATAGAACCGGGTGCCAGGGTCAAGTTCCCAGCCCGGCTGGACTTGGGCGGTCAGGCGCTTCCGCCATCACTTCCCTGCGGTCAGCTCGGCCCGCAGCCCGGCCTCCCGGTGCGGTGCGCCCTGCCCCAGGCGGATACGGGGCGCACAGCCTCTGCGGGCCCGGGAGTCCGGGCGAGCTCCACGAAGGTCGCCGGGCTCCAGCAAAGTGCTCTTCGGGCGCTGCCTCGCTTAATCCTCCCAGTTACCCATGGTGGGGTAGCGGGGGACCCGCCTGAAACCATTTTACAGACGGGAGGCTCAGAGACCCGCTCACCCGCGCTAAGGTCGCGGGGCCGGGCTCCCACCCAGCTCCCGCCGACTGAAAAACTTTCCTCCCCCTGCGTAATCCTGAATCCAAACGACTTTCAGGTGCGGGTCGCGTACAACAGCTGAGCGTCCATGGGCGCCAGCTCTCCCGGCCCGGGAGCCCGGACACTGCTCCCTCCCGGGTCCGCAGTCCCAGGTTCAGGGGTTCCCAGCCAACTCCGAGAGCACCGAGGCAGAGCTGCCGCGACACTTACTCAGCATCACCGCAGCCTGCAAAGTGGCCGGCGGGGACCCATTTGAAGGAGGGGGAGACTGAGGCGCAGAGAGAGCCAGCTACTAGTCCAAGGTCACACAGCGCGATGGCCCGAAGCCCAGCGGGTGGCCGTGGGCTGGCAGCCCCCGTGCCAGCCGGCCAGCGGTCGCGGTCCCCGTCACCGTCCCCCGCGGGATACTCACAGCCTGTCTTGCCCTCGAGCTCCCGCACCTCCTCGGACGCGGAGTGGGTAGCGCCCATGGTGCCCGCGGCGGGGGCCCGGGGGCGCTCGTCCCTCCCAGGCCCTGGGCTGGCGTCGGCTGCACAGCGTCGGGTCCGGCCTCGGGTCCGACACAGGTCGGTACGCCAGGAACTGGTCTGAGCCGCGGGTTCCGCGTGGGGTGCGAGCGCGGCCTCTTATAGCGGCGGCGGGCGGAGCGCCACGGTCCTAGTGCGCTCCGGCTTCGCGCATTGCCGGGAGTGGGGAGCGCCCCGCCCCGGGCCGGAAACGGCGGGGAGAGAGGTGAGGAGAGGAGGGGGACCCAGGTTCCCCATTCCCCACAACCGCGGCCGTGCTCGTCGCGCCTCACCCCTTCCGCACCCCTGCCGGCTGTGGGAAGAAGGTGTGAGCAGAGTTGGGGGTATAGGTAGGAGGCATCAGACCCCACGGAGGTTCCATGCCCACCGCCACCCCTGTTCCACTACACATCCTCCCAGATGTCGGGAGGGAAACTCCCTGGGAACAATGGAGAAGGATAGCATTAATTATCTCTATGGTGAACAGCAATAAAGATAATAAAATAATCATAATCCAACCTGAATGCCCAAGTGGGGGGCTTTCTTTGGTTTATTCCAGGAAAGCCCACCCTGATGAAGTGGGCACACCCACGTACAAGACTGGCCTGTCCTAGCTACTCAGCCTAGTTGCTTAGGGTGGGGACGTTCTCAGTCTTTAGGTTCAGGGATTCTGACTCAGGCAGGGCCCAGGAGGCTGCATTTCAAACTACCAGAGAGAATGCCATCCTTCTGGGAGAAGTTTTGCCTGAAGCTGACTGAAGGAGTTGGGTTCCGTAACCAGGTTGGGTGACCCCGGCCAGTCCTGCCACCTATCTAACCATGATTCCTTCTCCTTAAGATGGGGATAATAATAGTTAATGAGACATAGATCAGAAAGGCCTGGCCTGGGACACAGCGCAAGACAGCCGCTGTGGAATCATGTCCACTTTACAACAGAGGAACTGGTTCTCAGAAGGGTCACATAGCCAGGGCATCAATTCAAAGTCAACACTTTCCCTGTCTCAAGCCCAGGCCATTGTGCTCCACGTGCCTGGTGACGTGGCCATCAAGGATTGGCATGTATTCAGGGTCTGTCCTGGGTGCCAGGCTCCGCTGACAGCGCTGGGGGGCGGCGGTCATGGAGACTTGATCTGGCTCACCTACATCCACATCACAGAGCGCTGGGGAGGGAGTGCTGAGAACCAGGTGCCCATACCTGCAGGCCACAGGTCCAAGCTGAGGGTTATAGCACTTTCCAGGGACAAGGATGCCGTTCAGAGTCGCCAGGGGCCTCCTGAAACCTGCCAGAGCAGCAGAGTCAGCCCCCTCCTGGTTGAAAATCCAGCTCCCCTTTACACTCTGTCAGGACACTCACAGAGCTGGGGCGGCACCTGGAATGTGCATTTGCAAAGCTCGCGGGCGGTTCTGAGACCTAGCCAAGCCGGGGAAATGTTGGCTGTGGGGGCATCAGCTGGTCCAAGCAAACTGGAAAGCCGCCTGGGAGACTGCATGTCAGGTCAGAAGGAATCTAGAAACCCAAACTGGCCTCTGGATCAAGAAATGGGGCCCTGGGCCCCTTGGGAATTACCCACAACTGCTGGACACAATTTTGTTCCGACTCAAAATATCTGTTCCTGGAATTTTATTATATTAAATTATCCAAGGATTAAATGCTGGGGCTTTTTGCTGGGGAGATAGAAAATGATGTTCTCATGGCTACATCTCCTCCCCTTTGGCATGGTTGCTCTCAGAGCTGGTACAGTACAGGTGGGCGGGGGTAAAAGCCCTGGGACAGTGCCCTGGGGCAGGCAGGGGGCACGTGGCCTGGCTCTGCCCCTCGGGTGATCGCGGAGAGACTCCCAGTGTATGGGGTGAAGGGAGGTGGTCTTTGCTCCATCGTCTGTCTACCCAGTCAACTTCATCTCAAGCTCCGCTGGCCACGGTCAGTTTCTAGACTAGCATTTGTGCTGGTCCCTTCTGCCAGGAACTCCGCTGCTCTCCATTTTCCCGTGATCGGGGCTCCTCAGATCTCAGCATAAACATCACCTCCTTGGAGAGTCCTTCTCAGGGCCCCCATCCGCTCTCCTGGGTCTGCTGCCATACAGGCCACCTTCTCCAGCCAGCGGGAGCTGGAAGGCTGGGTGTGATGAGCACAGGGAATTTGTTCCTGGTGGCAGGGCTTGGAGAAAGAAGCGGGAGCTCCTTGTGGCAGCAGGAATATGCGGGCTTGCTTGTTCATTCATTGATTCATCGCCCATTTATCGAAGGCCTGCTGTGTACAGGGGCCTGCCTGGGGCCTGGAGCCACACTTCTGCTCTTAAGGGAGTCCTGGAGGAGTGGGAGACAGACACACAGGAGGTGACAACGCAGCGGGGTAAACAAGGCCCCGCAGAGATCTGGAATGTTCAAGCTGGAATGGCCGCTGGAGAGACTGTTAACCCCTAAGCTGAGCTTTGGGGAGTCCATGACTGTCCCAAACTGTGGTCCCAAAGGGACATGCCAGAGGCAACTACTGGCTGGACAGAAGTACCTGTGAGGTTTGGGGGCCCTGAGGTCACCCACCCTCTGCCTGGGCTTTGCCTCCTTCTCTGGCAATGATGCACACACACGGCAGGGCTCTCTGCACACAAAGCCTGCTGCCACTGTTCCAGGACATCAGGCCTTTAATTCAATCCTGCTAATGGCGTCAGAGCACCAAGGAGGTCTGGAGCGCTGCGTGGGGTCTGGCTGGGCTGATTGGATCTGTTGTCTGGAGCCCTGGAAGAGGGGGCACCCTGTGTGGTGATCTTTATCCTCCCCCTCACTCAGTGTGACCTTCGGAGAGCTAGGGAACACTTTGGTCACCAGGCAACTGCCTCTCTTCTCCCAGAGGAGCTGATTACAAACAGTGGCTGCAGTGAGAATGGCTGGTACCTGTGAGGCCACCAAGGGCAGCTGAGCCCAGAGATGGTGAGGATGGTCTTCATTCGTCTAAGGGAAACAGACTACCGAACCACACTTGGGCAAGTGGCTTTGCCTCCCTGGGCCTCAGTTTCCCATCTGTAAAGTGGGAATAACAATGGTGCCTTCTTCATGATGTTTATGAGGGTTAAATGTGGATTCACATATCTAAAGGGCTTAAAACAGTGCCTGACACAGGAAGTGCTATCCAGTGGGGTGCAGGTAAACAGGCCCTGAGAAAACAGAAGAAAAGCTCTACTTTGCAACATTGCCCATTTCCCTGTTGTAAATACTCCCACCATGGTCAATTTCAAGGTACCAGTAATTGAACAATGGGCTTGCAAAATTCCTGAATGTTTAATAATTCGTTCTTGCAAGCTGGTCTGAGACAATTCAGCACACCACTACACAGTAGGCTGTTATTATGATTCGTATGTTCATTTGTCCATTCATTCATCTATTCACTCATTCACTACCGAGTGCCAGGAATTCAGATACTACAGTGAGGTAGTCTCTGACCTCAGAGTCTGGAAGGAAAAAGATAGGAACAGACCATCATTAGTGCGCACACTACTGGGTACCCAATACATGCCCATTTTATATTTTTTAATTTTTAAAATAAATTTATTTATTTATTTTTGGCTGCGTTGGGTCTTCGTTGCTGCACGTGGGCTTTCTCAAGTTGCAGTGAGCGGGGGCTACTCTTCGTTGCGGTGTGCAGGCTTCTCATTGCGGTGGCTTCTCCTGCCGCGGAGCACAGGCTCCGGGCACGCGGACTTCAGTAGTTGTGACTCGCAGGCTCCAGAGCGCAGGCTCAGCAGTTGTGGCGCACGGGCCCAGCTGCTCTGCAGCATGTGGGATCCTCCAGGACCAGGGTTCGAACCTGTGTCACCCGCACTGGCAGGTGGACTCCTAACCACTGTGCCCTGGACCAGGGAAGTCCTGCCCATTTTATTGATGGGAAAACCAAGGTGTTCAGAATGGATGGTAAACCAGAATCAGAGTACACATATGCACTTGTGTAAATGGCAGTGCACCCGTATTGCTCTCCTGGCCCTCTGATCACTTAGCTTGGGGGGGGGTGTCTCCAAAGGGTTGGCAATGTTCTGGGAGCAACAAAACACTTCTTAATTTGGGGACCACTGACCCTATGAAAGTTACAGGGATTCCAAGTGCCATCTTGCTTGGCCTTTGACTTAGAGCAGACCACACCTAACCACTTCAAACAGGTGAGGATCAGTGCTGCTCTTGTAAATAACGTCCAGGGAAGGAAGCCCCAGAAATGGCTACACCAGTGTCTTGACTCTGAAACAGCTTTTCTCTTAAGCTCACTTAAGCTCCTTATGCTGGTCTCATATGCCTTGGTCTCTTGGTTTCAGTGTGAATGGAATCAGAGAAGAATCATCCCCAATTTGAATTTTGAATTAAAGGTGTCCTTTTGGTTATCTTTTATTTGTTTTACTTATTTTTTTGTTGCTAATATATTTTTTAACATCTTTATTGGAGTATAATTGCTTTACAATGTTGTGTTAGTTTCTGCTGTATAACAAATGGAATCAGCTATACATACACATATATCCCCATATCCCCTCCCTCTTGCGTCTCCCTCCCCTCCCTATCCCACCCCTCTAGGTGGTCACAAAGCACCTCCCTGTGCTATGCGGCTGCTTCCCACTAGCTATCTGTTTTACATTTGGTAGTGTATATATGTCCATGCCACTCTCTCACTTCGTCCCAGTTTACCCTTCCCCCTCCCTGTGTCCTCAAGTCCATTCTCTACGTCTGTGTCTTTATTCCTGCCCTGCCCCTAGGTTCTTCAAAACCATTTTTTTTCACATTTCATATATATGTTAGCATACAGTATTTGTTTTTCTCTTTCTGACTTACTTCACTCTGTATGACAGACTCTAGGTCCATCCACCTCACTACAGATAACTCAGTTTCGTTTCTTTTTATGGCTGAGTAATATTCCATTGTATATATGTGCCACATCTTCTTTATCCATTCATCTGTCAATGGATATTTAGGTTGCGTCCATGTCCTGGCTATTGTAAATAGTGCTGCAGTGAACATTGTGGTACATGACTCTTTTTGAATTGTGGTTTTCTCAGGATATATGCCCAGTAGTGGGATGGCTGGGTCATATGGTAGTTCTATTTTTAGTTTTTTACGGAACCTCCATACTGTTCTCCATAGTGGCTGTATCAATTTACATTCCCACCAACAGTGCAAGAGGGTTCCCTTTTCTCCACACCCTCTCCAGCATTTATTGTTTGTAGATTTTTTGATGATGGCCATTCTGACTGAGGTGAGGTGACACCTCATTGTGGTTTTGATTTGCATTTCTCTAATGATTAGTGATGTTGAGCACCCTTTCATGTGTTTGTTGGCAATCTGTATATCTTCTTTGGAGAAATGTCTATTTAGGTCTTCTGCCCATTTTTGGATTGGGTTGTTTTTTTGATATTGAGCTGCGTGAGCTGCTTGTAAATTTTGGAGATTAATTCTTCGTCAGCTGCTTCGTTTGCAAATATTTTCTCCCATTCTGAGGGTTGCCTTTTCGTCTTGTTTATGGTTTCCTTTGCTGTGCAAAAGCTTTTAGGTTTCATTAGGTCCCATTTGTTTATTTTTGTTTTTATTTCCATTTCTCTAGGAGGTGGGTCAAAAAGGATCTTGCTGTGATGTATGTCATAGAGTGTCCTGCCTGTGTTTTCCTCTAAGTGTTTGATAGTGTCTGGCCTTACATGTAGGTCTTTAGTCCATTTTGAGTTTATTTTTGTGTACGGTGTTAGGAGTGTTCTAATTTCATTCTTTTACATGTAGCTGTCCAGTCTTCCCAGAACAACTTATTGAAGAGACTGTCTTTTCTCCATTGTATATTCTTGCCTCCTTTATCAAAGATAAGGTGACCACATGTGTGTGGGTTTATCTCTGGGTTTTCTATACTGCTTTTGGTTATCTTTTAAACAATCCTTTCTCACCCGAGGCACCCTGATCTTTGAAGCTAACCTTGGGTGATGGTGTGCTGCAGGAGGCGGATTCAGATCTAAGTTGCATCCCAGCTCTGCCACTCCCCAGGTGATGTGGCCTTGGGCTGGTTCCTTTGAAGCTCTGAACTTTGATGTCCTCATCTGTATAATGGGTCCATAATCCCATCTTTACAGAGATGATTCAGCAAGGGTGAAATGGCTAGGAGGTGACAGGGCTGGGATTGGATGCTGAGCCGGCCACCTGCAGGACCATGAACTACCCAGCAGGGCAGTACCACTGGCTGGGATCCTGCCACCTGGTTCATCTTAGCACCTCCGCAGCCAGGGGGTGGGAGTGGGGGCAGGCACAGCCACCTCCTCCCTCCCTCCCTGCCTCCCCTCCCTTCTGGGATGGCTGCAAGTACCAGTGGGACCCAGCTGAGGGCCTGGGAGGCAGGGTGATAAATATATGCTGGGGTTCAGAGTCAGCACAGCCGATAATTTGGGGCTTATTTGTGACAGGATGCAGCAGGCACGTACCATCTGGGCCAGCTGGGGCGGACGGAGGGCAAAGGCAGGCTGGGGCGGGGTGGGGGTGAGGGCGGAGGTAAGAGGTGGGCCCAGGTGCCCCACTGCGCGCCCCCCTCCCGAGGCTGTGCTGACTTGGCAGTGCCCGGGCCGCTCCCGCTGACTGGGCACGCTTCCCAGATGTCCACCCTCAGCTGTCTCCGCAACCCTCCCAGGGCTGGCTATGGACAGCCGAGATGGGAACCAGATCCAGCTCTACCCTTCATGGAGAAAGATGTGGATGTGAAGGAATGACAGGTTCCCAGCTGCTCTTTCAAGGCTCTTTACACAGAGGAAACATGCCCTCTGCCCAAGAGACTCCAGCGTGGGGTGGGGGGAGAGAAAGGTGCTTTGGGGCTTCTGGGTCCTCCACTGCATGTAGAGGCAGGTGAAAATCCTGGACAGGGTTTAGTGTTTTGACCTGGCAGAGGGGCTGCTGGGGGGAGAAACCGGGGAAGAGGAGCCCCCCTCCCTCCCCACATTGCAGTGGGCGGGAGCCAAGTTGGGGGGCTGGGGGGGGGATTAAAGAGCCCCTTGGAATTGGCAGACTCGACCCTCTCATTTTCACCAGGGAGGAAGCTCAGAGGGTCAAGGTCACATAGCTCTAAACCCCAAAGAGGGAGGGAGCATAAAGAGGGCCCTGGACCTCAAGCCCAGCCACCAGATGTCACAGGGTGAGGGGAGGCCTGTGGATTTCTGGGGGGAGGGAGGCAGGTGGGGACAGGAGAGTCTGTGCTGGGGGCGGGGCTCAGGAACAGGGGCTTCCAGAAGGAGGCATCCCTCCCAGGGGACCCGGGAGGCCAGGGCAGAAGGCGAGGGCACAAGTGAGACAGCACTGGGGCTGCCCTGAAATCCACGGGGAGCCAGCGGGCTCAGCTCCTGCGCTGCGCACTCCAGGGCTGAGTCGTCAGGACCCTGGGGAGGTGCGTGGTGAGGCCTGAGGGTTGCCTGACAGCACAGGCCCCTCCCCTCTTGGGGGGCTGTCTCGTGGAGCCAGGGTGCAAGGTCAACATCACGCACAGCCACAGTCATCCTCAAAAATCCCCTAGTGACCATAAAGTCTGGTCCTTACAGGTTTATGCACACAACCCTGTGCAGGACATACGCGTAACATCTAAAGATGCAAACGTCCAGTAACAAACCGCGCACAAGCACCTGAGTATGGCAAGACATAATTTTAAAGAGTATTTTAAGCTTAAACTGTTCCTTTTCCTTTTGTTTCTCCTCCCCTCGCCCCAATCCCTCTAATACTTCCACTAAAAGCTCACAGCTCCTGGCGGGGAACCATAATTCAACCTTAGGTTGACCTAATCTTTGTACTTAATCTCTCCCCAGAAATTTATTAATTTCAGAAAAACTCAGCAGTTACCTGCCGGGACTCGGAGCAAGTTCTGGACTGGAGTTCTGCTTCCCTTAAACGGCAGGAGTTCCCACACTCGGGTGTGTATAAGAGTCCCCCAGAGCGACTGGTGCAGTGGGCTGGGGTCTGCATGTGTCAAAGGCCCCTCATGTGCCGGTGAGGCCGGGGCCAGCAGGACGGAGGCACCTGTGGCCTCTCACTGCCCGGGAGCATCTAAATCCAGAGCTGGCCAGGGACCGTCCGCCCTCTCCCCTGCTGACCCCTGCTCTCTAACCCCATCTTACTGGTCCGGCGTCCAGCGTCCAGAAAACTGGGGGTGGTGAGGCGGTGGAGAAGTAACAGATCAGAAACCCCACCTTGGGGGTCACCTGGCCCCGTTCCTACACCTTCAACGAATTCCTTCGGTTCAGTGCATCCCTCTGAGGGGGAAAGGCGGTGACGCTGTACCGGCAGCTGTTACCAAGCTGGAGAAAACCCACATCCCCCCAAGCTGCTCTGCTCTTATGTCACCAGAAAGCATCTCCCGTCAGGCCTCAGCAGCTATTCTTAGTCTGGAGAACACACCTCCGCCTGTTAGAAGTCTCTAGACTTCAGCAGGCTTTTTATAAATCACTTATAAACTCACAGACTGCCGGACGCTGGTTAAATACTTCTTTCTTGTAGGCAGAATGTTCGAAGAGTCTCTGGGGTGGGCGCACCTTCCGCCCCAGGGAAACTTGTAGATAATGTTGTAATATCAGCAATGATCACTTCCATCGATTGAACCTGCGCGCAGCCCTTCAGTACTAACAGCAAACAGGGGCGTGCATTGTGTGTGTCGAGCTGTGTGTGAGTGATTTCGGAGGCAGGTACAGTGCCGTGGTCACAGTGCAGCTGAAAGACCTGGGTTCAAATCCTGCCTCTGCCGCTTACAGGTCACGTGACCACGAGGAAGTCACTCTGCTTCCCTTTGCCTCTGGGTAACCAGGATACCCACAGATTCGAGGATGCTGCGCTGCTGTGAAGGTGACTAGACCTTAAACAGAGTCTTGGAGCAGCACAGATGAGCCTTCCAGGGTCTGCGCTGCTCCTGACGTAGCGATGAGGCACGCTCCGCGGAGGTCCTCGTCTCTCCGTCCAACCACAGGAAACGGAGGCCCCCGCCTCCAGGTTAAATGACCAGCCCACGCTGGTTAGTAACAGAAGCTTAGCTTGAACCTGAGTCTGGTCCACTGCAAAGCGCGGGCAGTTATGACGCTCTGCTGCCCCCTAGGGCATGCGGGGGTGGAATCAGACACCATCCAGGCCCGTGGGGCTCCCAGCCTCTCTGAACCTGTGACCCAACGAAAATCAGCCCACTCCATCCCCCCCGGTGGGGGGGATGGCCATCTTCCTCTGCCATCTGTTTCTTTCCCCCTTGAGACCTGGAGTGCCCCGTCGCTGAGCCTCAGTTTCTTCATCTGTAAAGCGGGTTGATAATAACGGCATCCACTCTGAAGAGTAGCATGAGGATTAAATGACATGGCTTTTCTGAAGGCACGGTCCCTCACCTTCTCCTACTGGCCCCACCAGGGTGGGGGGCCATCTTCAGCCCCCTGGATGAGGCAGCCCCCTCCAAGACCAAGTGATGTCCAAGATGTGCCAAGGCTGGGAACGCTCACATCTTTTCCTGGGTCTCCCCACCGAGCTCTTGGGGTATCATCTTCGGCACAGATCCTCTGGGGACTCATGCTGGTTGTTTGGTTGCATGAACGTCTCCCTCGGACGCTGAGGCTCGGCTGATGTCCTCACCAGGAGGAGGTGTCCAGGAGAATCAGAATGACGCTGACCTCCACCTACTCCCCTAGCCCCCAACCCCATAAACATTATGGAATAACCCAACCAGCGTGGTGAAGCACCATCTGAGGACTTGATACAGGCGTTTCCCACTTTTTTTTCACATCTGCGAGGGGAGACCACACTTGGTTGAACTCACTGCAGGGCCAGTGCCTATTGCTGGCTCCAGGAGGGAGTGAGGACCAGAGAAAGCACAAAGACACGACCCCCAGGGTGCAGCCTCTTCCCGGCCCCTCCAGTCTGGCGGTTCCCAGTTATCAAGGGGGCTCCTCACTCCATTTCTGGCCTCATCACACCCTGCAAAGATGATGGAAGCAGAGCGTCTCAAATGTGATGCTCCCAATAGGGGTTGAAGCTGCTCAGGGGGTTGGGGGAGAGGGAACAGTGTGCCCAGCTGCTAGTTTACTTACTGGACTAGAACGAATTCCCCTCACCTCACAAGTTTTCCCATCTCCTGCTGGTGCATCATCCAGCGACCAGTCCTAATCTCTCCTTTCTGGGAAGTCCTCCTTCCCTGTCCTCACCTCGCACTGCCCACTTCCCTCTCTGGAAAGCTACAGAGTGAGGGTAACAGGAGCCGGGATGCAGAACCAGTGGGGTGCATTGAAAGTTCTCTGTAAGAGTCTTGAGCCTGGCAGGTAGCAAGAATTCAGCCAGGAAGGAAGCAGTGCAGACAGATGACACAGTTCAGTGTGCAGCTCTGAGAAAACCTGGAGCTGGAGATTCAAATTGGGGACGAATTAGGATATTTGTCATCAGACTCAGGGAATCTGGGCTTTGAGACCACTACCCAGTGTTGGGGGTGAAGGGGACTTGGAATCTTCCGTCAGCAGAGTGACTACAATTAGGGTTCAGCTGAGGTCCCTGGAAAAATCAATTCCTGGC
The DNA here is from genome assembly GCF_005190385.1 of Monodon monoceros. Lineage (NCBI taxonomy): Eukaryota > Metazoa > Chordata > Mammalia > Artiodactyla > Monodontidae > Monodon > Monodon monoceros. Next base: position 75,317,717 of record NW_021703765.1, read on the forward strand.
CAAAGAGCAATTTGCAGCACTCTGCACTTGGAGGTGGGGGAGCACAGGCTTGCTTGGGTGGCACAATGCTCACCCCAGAGGAGTTAGTATTTAGTACAGAGATGATGAAGTAAAGCAAAGTTATGTGCTTTTATCTGCTTTGATCCTGTATCATATTGGAAAGTAATCCACGTATAGTTTGTGTTTTAAGCCTTTGAAACGTTTGCAAGAATCTGAAATCATCTAAGAGAAAGGCTTCGTGATTCCATTTTATATGAACTGGGTAATCAGTTACTGCCAGATTATTTTTCCAATTGTGGTAAAATACACATAACATAAAACTGACCATCTTTAACCAGTTTCAAATGCACCGTTGAGTACAAGTGCATTCACGTTGCTGTACTGGATAGATCTTTACCTTGAAAGTTATGAGAATTTTATTGCATCTGCAAACAGTATGCTACTGTGAAGTTAAGACTTACCATATTTTCTTTTTTTTTTTTTTCTTTTTTTTGCGGCCTCTCACTGTTGTGGCCTCTCCCATTGTGGAGCACAGGCCCCGGACACGCAGGCTCAGTGGCCATGGCTCACGGGCCCAGCCGCTCCGCCGCATATGGGATCTTCCCGGACTGGGACATGAACCTGTGTCCCCTGCATCGGCAGGCGGACTCTCAACCACTGTGCCACCAGGGAAGCCCCAAGACTTGCCATATTTAAAAGTTCAACTTTGTAGATGTTTGAGAATTTATGGTACACTTGGGAAGGTTTTGAAAAGTGCTTAAGGAGAAATCAAATTTATTAAATGCATTGGTGCACTTAAAATACCTAAGGGAATTTAAGTGGTTTTTTACAAAAACAAAAGTTATTGTAAAATATAGTCAATTTATAAGCAAAATAGTAAGATTCAAAAATTCTACACAAAATCTTAAGAACTGGTGTTTCAAATCTGTATTTGTCATAGACAGAACATTAACTGGAAAAAACCAACAGAGTTCCCTGAATAATCTTACACAAAAAGCCTTTCAGGCACCAAAAAAAACCCTGCTGACAAATAAGTGCTTTACAGCCTTCAAACCATTTATACATAAAATACCTCACGACTCAGTGGTTCCCAAATTTGAAGCCTGGAGGACTTGTTCAAATACAGATCGTGGGCTCCTCCCCAGAGGTCCTGATTCCGCGGGTCTGGGGCCCAAGAGCCTGCATTTCTAACGAGTTCTCAGGTGATGCTGATGCTGGGGTACCGGGGACCAGACTTTGACACCCGCTGCACTAGACACACAGAGGCCAGGCGTTACCATCGTCAGCTGTGTGGCCTTCGCTAGTTATCACTGTCCTTTGGACCTTAATTCCCCTGGCTCCAGCACGAGAATAACAAAAGGGCACTTACCCTGCAGGGTTGCCGTGAGGGTCAGAGAGACGTGCATGCAGGGCTGGCCCACGGTGGGCTCGCAGTGTGTGGGAGAGATGATTGTATTATACTGCTCAAATCCCGACATGGCCTCATAGCCCGGGTGCCTTTTATGGCCTCCATCCTCCCAGCATAGGGCTGTGCACATAGTAGGTGCTCAAGAAATACTGATGGCAACTACGGGGACTGCCCCTTCTCCATTTACTGCGGACAACCAAAGCTTGGTCGTTATTGCTCCAGGCAGCCTCACCAGATGCATCTGGCTCTCGGGGTTTGCTTTCTCCACGAAGGTGGGGCAACTGAAGATGCTCACTGGCAGAAGGCGGCAGGGCTGTCTTGTCTGTGCTGCTGGTGCCCGCAGCTGTGGCTTGTAGGCATGTGAGATGCTCTCTGTTGAATTTTGAGTGAACTGAAAGGCAATGAAGGAATCAGAGCACAGCCGTTGGTGGGTTCAGAGCACGAGCCCCTGCTGCAGGACGGGGATAATCAGACCCGCTATACTGGGAGGCTGCAAGGGGCAACGAGATGGGCCATGTGTGCATGCTGGCCAGAGGGCACAATGTCAAGGCAACACTGGAGTTTTCTTCCCTGACTGTTCTTGTGTAAGAAGCTTCTGCCATTTCACCCCTCACTCATGCTGTACTGTGTCCAGCTAGTTCTTGGCTCTAAAATGCAGAAGACAGCACATGGGCTTCTCTAAGATGGATGTGAGGAGACAGATGACGCTCCCCAGCTGGGGTTCCTCAGACCCCCGGTTCCCTGGAGTCTAGGTTTTTACTACAAAACTTCTCCTCGAGGATTCTGCACATTTGGTTGGAAAGCGAACAGGGAAGACTGGGAAGCCACAGCAGGAGGAAATGTATTAAGCTGCCTTCTCTTTGTGCTAATGAGCATTTATTTATATGATAATGTAATAATACAGCATTATTTAGGTTATTTAGGATCTGTTAGACTGTGAGTGAAGAATGCTTGCTGTAAATATCACAGACAGGTCTTCTCCCTTTTATCCAGAAGTTGGAGATGAGCATTTCCAGGGTTGGCACAGAAGCTCAGCAAAGTTGGAGTCTGGGCTGGCATTTCTATTAATTCTTTGGGCCTTCCCCTCATGGCTGCAATGTCTTTTGATAGTATTCAGTATGCAGAGCTGAGTAGTTGCAACAGAGACTGGCCTGCAAAGCCCAAAATATTTACTATCTGGCTCTTTATAGAAAAAGTTTTTCTATCTCGGCCTTACCGTGATAAGCCCCACTATTTACAAGACAGAGGGGGGTCTGCTCTCAGGTTGGCAATACTCTGGCTGGGAAGATGACATGCACAAAAAGGAGAAGACAACAGATACACCCATGACGAGAGTCTGTACGTGTGGAACAGTTTGGGGGTCAGCTCTTGAACTGGATGGCCATTTCTCTTTTCCTTCTAAAATTATTTCTTCTACCCAGTGCTGCCTGAGGACACTTTCCATTGAGTTTGGCAAATGCCAGGCGCCACGCTAGGTGCAGGAAGTACACACATCACGGTGATCCAGCCCCTGAATCTGCCCTTAAGTTGCTCGAAGTGTTCTGGGGGACACAGGCAAGAAATGAACATCCCAAGCGGCAAGTGCTCTGACAGGGGTAAGCTTAAGACGCTAAGGGAGCGGGGTCAGGCTGGCGAAAGTGAGGAGGTTGAAGCTGCCGAGGGCATGGCCGCGATGTGGGACGTAGGGTGTCCCTGCAGAGGGAACAGCCCATGCGGTGGCCCAGAGGTGGGCGTGTGTGGAGAAACGAGGGAGCCTGTGATCCAGGGCTGATACAGAGTCTGTGTGCTAGAGGGCGGAAAGCTGCCCTCAGGAGTGTGGGCTCTATCCTTGCAACTCCCATCGAGCGAGGGATTAACTGGAAGAGATACGTACTTTAAAGATCACCTTGGATGCAGCTGAACTTTCAAGGCGGGGGCAGCAGGGGCCTGGAGCAGGGTGGTGGCAGCGGGGATGCACCCAGGTACCCTCTGCAGGACCTGGTGGTGGATGAAACATGAGGACTCGAAGAAGGGGTGGTGAGCCCTTCATTCAATTTCGGGATTCAGCAGACCCCTCCCGAGGGGGGTCCCCGTTTCCCTCCGGACACTTCCCCAGCACAGGGTGGGAGGCCACACAGCCGATTTCCCTCCTAAGACCCCTCTGATTCACCCAGTGAGTCGACTGTCTCCTCTTTGGCCTGACACTGCCACCGATGGGGAGATGGCAGGGCGTTCCCAAGACCTGGATGGTTCTAGGCCCAAGGGAGGCATAGCCTGTCCTGGTCTGTGCAGGCGAGGAGCCATGTCCTCGTTCTCTGAGTCACTTACCGGAGCCAAGGAAGACCAGGTTTGTTCAGCAAACACTATCCCAAAGAGAGCGTGTCGGAAGACACAGCCTCTCTCCCGTGACTTTCCCAGCCTGTTCTGTTCTGGTGGATTTGTGGCACATTCCACAAGGCAGCAACGTATGGCCGAATCCGAGCCGTCTGAACCCCGCCCATCCCTGGGCCACCGAGGGGGAGGGGCACTTCCATTTAAAATAAAACGATGACAGCGAGGCAGCGTCTCCAGGCAAACAAGCAGGTCCCCCGCAGATGCAAGGCTTCTGCAGGTGGAGAGAGAAGCTGATCGCAGAAAGATCTCCGGATCAGGAGGTGCAGTGGGTGTGGACAAATCTCCCCCAGCCTTCAATCTGTGCTGCTCAGCAAGAGAAATGACAGTAGTAGTAAAACAAGCTGGGAATGGATTTTGCCTTCTTCTGAGTCACCCGGGGGAGGAAAATGGAAAATTACCTCTCTCTCTCTTTCCCAAATGGGACACTAGTTCCTTGGAGGGGACAGCTGAGCCTGGGGCGTGCAGCCAGCTGGCAGGATCCCTGGGCCATCTTGTGCGGCGGCCGCTCTATTCTGGCTCTCTGCGTGCGCCCATCCTGCGTCTCCTCCTGGCAGGTCACACGGTGCCGGAGCCTAATGAGCTCTTAAGGCCAGTGATGCAGCTGGTTTTGGGGAGCTGTGCAGCCTGACCGGGGGTGACATGCTGAATGGACCTTGCCCAGACAGTGACACTTAGCAGAGTCTGTCACTCCCAGAGGAAACTACAGAACATTTGCCCCAGCCCCCTCACCCCAGAACCATCTGTTTGTCTCTATTACCACATGACTATGCTACTGGGAGGGAGATTTCCGCCTCCTCTCCTACCGGGCTCAGTGCGGGGGAACTGCAGCTCCACACATCAGAACATGCATCTCAGCCCTGGAACCAGCCCTCTGTCCCCCCCTTCCACCCCACCCCCCCCAGCTCCAAGCAGAGGGCAAAACCAAAGTAGAATAAGCAACAAATGATAAATGGTGCTTGGACGCTTTCTAATTAAGAGAAAAGTTAGGTGGAAGACTTAACACACATGGAGGAAATGGAGCTGTTGATAAATAACACACCCACATAAACGTGTGACCGAGTCACCATCCTGAGAAACCAAGGACTCAACAGGTGGTCCTCTGAACATCTCTGGCTGGCAGCTGCTAATCCCTGGAAAGGGAAAAGGACGATGAGCACACGAAGAAATCATGCTTTGCCAGGGGGTCACAAAGCGTGTGCCCTGAGTCTACCCTCCTGACGTTCACTAACTCCACCCACGTGTTCTCACTGAAACTTTCTCACAAGCAACATCACTGAAAACTGCCAACATCTTCAATGGGAGGGGTGCCTTATTCTGTCTCCAGGAGGATAAGGAGGTAAACTCCACCAGGAGACTTGTTATCTTAGTTTGGGCTGCTTTAGCAAAAACACCGTAGACTGGGTGGCTTAAACAACAAATGCATATTTCTCACTGTTCTGGAGGCTGGGAAGGCCAAGATCTGGTGCTGGCAGATCTGGTGTCTGGTGAAGGGCATGTGTCCTGGTTTGTAGGTAGCCAGCTTCTTGCTGTGTCCTCACATGATGGAGGGGGTGAGGGAACAGTCTGAGGTCTCTTTTATAAGGGCACTAATCCTATCACGAAGGCTCCACCCTCATGACCTAATCACCTCCCAAAGGCCCCACCTCCTAATACCATCACCTAGGGGGTTAGGTTTCAACACATGAATTGTAGGTGCAGGGGTGGGGGGGTGACATGCCAACAGTCAGTCTATAGCGGCTATAAAGAGCAGCTTGGAGTCAGGCACAGATGGGCTGGGATCTGGGCCCTGTTCCTTCGTAGCTGTGTCATCTTGGGCAAGCTACTCAACTTCTCTGAGCCTTAGTTTCCCCGTGTAAAACTGGGAATATTCCTAATACCCCCAGGACTAGCAGAGAATAAAGGCTCAGTAGAGTGTGAGCTCTGACCCAGTGTGGAATGTTTGTGCTTTTTGGGAGCGTGTCCTATCACAGGAAGGTGCAGTGACTCCATCTAACATTCTAGAAGCATTTGTCTGCCTCTTCTGTGTCAGCCCCTGTGAACCCAGACAGGAGCAGGTGCGAACACTGACCTTGTAATGTCTCCCTGAAAGTGGAAGGAAAATCTGCCTTGTTGCACAACGGAACGGAAGATGCCAGCCAGCCTGGGGCGCACGAGCTCCTGCTCACACCTGGGGCTAAAGAGCCACGGCATTACACCTATGGCCGCCTCGGGTGTCAATCACCCACACATGGAACTGGGCTATCCAAGGCTTGAGAGGACAGTCCCGTTTGGGTCTAAGTCTTGGCTGACTACGTTTTCCATATTATGAGGTCCAGGTCCTGAAAGCAGAGGGTGAACGGATTCGCCAGGATGGAGCACCTCAGCCCCAGGTGCTAACGGACAACCTGCCCAACTGGATTCAAATGTGTGTAACCGAGCAGGACGCTATGGGGCCTTCCCGGGTCAGACCCCTCCCCATCTCCTCTGCTGAAGCTCCTCTCTGAAGTACCTGGATAACAGTATCTGATGCACATTCCCTGAGCTGTTTTACAGATGCTAAAACTCCCACCAGATGGAAGATGTCAACTACTTGATGACCATGAGCACGGAGCCCCCAGGTCTCCTGGAGCCTAAGGACTGATAGCTAAAACTCCTGTGACATCGCCCCATTACCTCACCATCACCCAATCAGAGAATTGTGCACGAGCTGATCACAGACCCTGGGACGCCCCTCCATCACCTGGCCTTTATAAATAGTTTCCTGAACCCCATCGGAGAGTTTGGGGTTTGGGGGCATTAGCTGTCCTGAAGTCCTTGCTTGGTGCCTACAAATAAACACTGCACTTTCCTTCACCACGACCTGCTGTCTGTAGATAGGCTTTACTGCGCGGGCGAGTGGACCCGAGTGTGGTTCAGTAACATGCATATGAGCAAAGCTGACGTTTTGGGGAACAAAAACCTAAAACCCCAAAGGGACACAGGGAAACTTTTGGAAATGGATACGTTTATCACCTGGATTGTGGTGAGGGGAACACAAGTCTATGCATATATCCAAACTCACCAAGTTGTATACATGAATTATACGCAGTTTTTATTTATTTTTATTTATTTATTTACTTTTGGCTGCACTGGGTCTTCACTGCTGCACGCGGGCTTTCTCTAGTTGCGGTGAGCAGGGGCTACTCTTCATTGTGGTGCACGGGCTTCTCATTGCGTTGTCTTCTCTTGTTGTGGAGCACAGACTCTAGGCACGCAGGCTTCAGTAGTTGCAGCACGCAGGCTCAGTAGTTGTGGCTCACGGGCTCTAGAGCGCAGGCTCAGTAGTTGTGGCGCATGGGCTTAGTTGCTCCGTGGCATGTGGGACCTTCCCGGACCAGGGCTTGAACCCGTGTCCCCTGCATTGGCAGGTGGATTCTTAACCACTGCGCCACCAGGGAAGCCCTATACGCAGTTTTTAATATATACCGATTATACCTCAATAAAGCTAAAGGGGGGAAAGCAACTTCCTTTAAAAAGTCTTTGCAGCCTTCGGGCTTCCCTGGTGGCACAGTGGTTAAGAATCCGCCTGCCAATGCAGGCAACACGGGTTCGACCCCTGGCCCGGGAAGATCCCACATGCTGTGCAGCAGCTAAGCCTGTGAGCCACAACTACTGAGCCCGCATGCTGCAACTAATGAAGCCCACGCGCCTACAGCCCGTGCTCCGCAACAAGAGAAGCCACCGCAATGAGAAGCCCACACACCTCAATGAAGAGCAGCCCCTGCTCACTGCAGCTACAAAAAGCCCGCGCGTGCCAACGAAGACCCAACACAGGCAAAAATAAATAAATAAAATAAATAAATTAAAAGTCTTTGCAGCCTTGGAATAGGGTTTCCCCAAACTTCAAGGGTGCAAACTGCTGGGATGGGGAGGGATAACACGTCCTCATTTTCCCTCAACAAAGTCAATGTGAGTGAAATAGAGTGGCTGAAGGTGGTCAGGTGGTTGTCACAGCACAGTTGGTGAAGAAATAACGTTCTAAATCCCAAATAATGAGGGATGATATTATTAGCAAGATATTTTCTGAGGTCAAGTCCAAAGGCTCAGGCTCTAGTCTCTGCTCTGAGACCCATGCCAGATCAAGTCACTTTAACCTCGATGGGCCTCATTATTTCTCTCTGTAAAATAACAGGAACCAGGGCTCTAGCAGCTGATTCTTAAGGGGTCTGTTAGCTTTCAGATTCTCTGTGGAAACGGTTTCATACGAAGGTAGTCACTACCCAGAAAGTCTTATAACCACACTTAAAAAAAATCCTACTTTTATAAGAGGTAAGTAACTCTCTAATCAGGTTTTTTTTTTCTTTTAAGGAACAGGTTCTAGGAGATTCTGGGGTCAAGTCAATAAACTAAGGGAAGACAAAGCAACACCCATCTAAACAGGTCTCTGGAATAACATTTTAGCACCTGCAGGTGACAAAAGTGTACTTATGTATTCACTACAGCTCCTGGCACAAAGGTGGGCACGTTAAAAGACACTCCAAGATAGGACAGCAGTGGTCAACCAGTAGGAAGGAAAAGACAGCATCTCTTTCCAAAGCTGCCTCCCAGGTGGGGCTTGAATTCTCAGTGGGGCAAAACTAATTGTTGGGGGGAGTGAAAAAACGATTACTCTTTTGATATGTAAGGCACAGATACACATACAATGCCTCAGTGGATATACAGTGAGGTATTAAAATTTCACGGCAGTTCGCAGCACCTCTATTCACAAGTGCTAAAAGGTGAAAACAACGCAAGTGTCCATCAACAGCTGAATGGATAAACGAAATGCGGTCTATGCATAAATTATTACTCGGCCATAGAAAGGAATTAGGTACTGATTCATACTACAAAGTGAATGGACCTTGAAAACATGATGCTAAGTGAAAGCAGCCAGTCCCCAAATGCCATATATTGTATGATTCCCTTTACATGAAATGTCTAGAATAGACAAACCCATAGGGATAGAAAGCAGACTGGGACGGGGGTGCGGGGAGGCTTGAAATGAGGAGCTACTGCCTCCTGCTTCATGGGGACAGGGTTTTATTTGGGGGCAGTAAAACGTTTTCATCTAGATAAAGGCGGTGGTTACCCAATATTGTGAATGCGCTAAATGCCACTGACTGTACACTTTAAAATGATGAATTTTATGTTGTATGAATTTCACCTCAATTAAAAAAAAAGATCAAAACAATTTCATGGGGTGAGGGCTATTAGGAAAAAATTATCTTAAAAGGGTCCTGGAGTGGGGGGCGGGTGTTACTGGAAAAAAGGCTGAGAAGGACCGGGGTGGAGACAGGTAAAAGATACTGTGGGAAAAGCCTTCTGCACGGGAACAGCCAGGACAGACCATCAGCACATTGTGACGGGAGATTATGAAAGATTTCCACAACCCTGAGAAGATGGTCTTCTAGAAATAGGAGAAACTCAAAACTCTCATTCAAAGTGCTTTCTTAATTTTCCCCAGATTCAACGACTTCAATAAGAACATTTCCATTAAGAATTCTGTCATTTTCACATAGTGTTTTGGGGCAGGAGCCCACTGTGGCCCCCTTTGCCTGGCAAAGCAATAAAGCTATTCTTTTCTACTTCACTCAAAAAAAAAAAAAAAAAAAAGAATTCTGTCATTTTAAGAGAAGTAGATGGAAATTCGATCTAAGCACACAAGGAGTCTAGAACGAACTGGTTCTCCCCTCCACATTTTTCTTTATTCTGTACAACTTCTTTTCCTAAGTTCAGGAAACAACCTGCTTTAGCTCCTTCTACTCCCCGGAAGACACTGACATCACTGTCCCCAGTTTTTGTTTGGTTTGTTTTTTGTACAGCGAAACAGGAAATGGCGCTTCCTATGGAAAAATCAGCCCACTTTGAACTTAAAAACCAAACCAAAAAAACCCCCCAAAACAAAACAACCACCGCTGCAAGAACTGCTGTGACAAACCCTAAACTCTACGGTGTCAGCTTAGCAGGCGGGTGGCTAGGAGGTTGGAGGGTGTTTGGGGTTATACTTGGTTAAATTGCTGCTTATAATTTGCAAGGTGGAGCCTCAGGCACTGTAGCGAGCCTAGAAGCTGTCAAAGATACAGAATACAGGGTACTGGCTGCTCTTTGCAGCAGCTGATAACAAGATACCTGAGAGACGGATGCTCAGGCAAAAACGTGCTGGTTTAGAACTAAAACAGCAGAGTCAGAAATGCCAGGCTTCCTACGTTGGGAAAGGCACTGCTTCTGGACACCATGGCAAGAGACAAGGATGGAAATCAGTTTGAGCAACGAAGGCCCCTTAGACACTTGCCCGTTCAACAGTGAGACTCGGCTTTGACTAATAGCAGAGTCAGGCGGCCGCCACTAGGTCAGGAAGGGACACGCACCAGGCAGAGAAGCTAGGAAATAAAGTGGACTTGGGAGTTCTGGAAAAGAACTCTGGGTATGATTACCTGTGCAGGTAGTAGCCTGCTAAGTTTTTGAGGGAATTGTTGCCAGAGGGATCAGAAGCTTGAAAAACGAAACAAAGTCTTGGACTGGGGCTGTGAAAGCTACACAGCTTGCAGGGAGGGTGCACCCGCAGCACCCACTTGTGAGGCGACCAGAATGGGCCCTAAAGGGCCGGATGGGGTGCGGGGAGCAGTGGACGAGGGAGTCCCTCCCACAGAGCACACTCAACCTCCCGCGTGCCCCACAGGGAGGCGGCTTCACGACGCCCACCTGCCCCGCAGTATTTCATCAGCCAGCGCCCAGGGCCTACTGTGTGTCTCGTTCTTTTTCCAAGCGGGAGTTTTCATTGCATTTCCCTGCCTCACCAGTGAATGGGAACTGGGAGGGGGGTTATGGACTGATAGGGAGGACGGCCCAGCTGGGCAGGAAGTGGGTGAGAGGCACAGACAAGGCGGGGACCCCAAACCTTTCACTTTCCCCACCTGGCACACAGGAGGCCACCGCCCAGCCTCCTCTGGAGTTAGGGTGCGAGTCAGTGACTTGAGTTCCGGCTACTGAGGCAGAAGTACCTACGGGTGCGGCTCACCCCGTGAGGTCTCCGCGCCGCCCCCCCCCCCCCCCGCCAAGGCCATCTGTTGCGGGGAGAACCGGTTGCGGTGGCAGTGTGGCCTGCAGGGACCCCCGCTGCTGGTGGTCGTGCTGTGGCAGGAGCCAGCAAGACGTTTCTGGACTGAGCTGCCCACAGCCTGGTGCCTGGAAGCCCCGCCAGCCTGACTTCAGACGCCGGCTCCCTGGGAGGGAGCGTGCCCTGCAGGAGAAAAGCACACCGCCTGAGCCCCTCTGCCCCCTCTCCTCCACCCTGGCCTCCCTGGAGGAAGGTGAGGGGAAGTGGGGAGCGCTGCCCCCAGCCCCAGCTCAAGAGCCCTCCAGACATGCCCCTCCACGCTCCCGCCCTCCCGCTGCACAGCAGGTGGCCCACGGTGCTCTGGGAAGCCACACCCGGTGGGCCTGGGTCTCCAGGTGACTGCGTGAGGGCCGCCCGCCAGCCCACTCCCCTGCCCCGTGTTACGTGAACAAGAAAATTCTTCTGTGTTCAAGCCATCGTACATTTCTGGGTCTATTTATTACAGAACTAACATTACCCTAATACAATCATTGCTAAATGGCCGTGATACATTTCTTCTGTAATTGCACATAAGTTTTAGTCACCAAAGGAATGTTCTTTTCTCCCAAGACTCTATAAATTTTCAGAACTGAAACGCGAGAAGTTAAGGTTGCAGCCAGGCAAAGGGTAAAGACACTTGCGAGGTAGTTGCTGAGGTTGTCGGCAGTCTGGGTGCGGGGAGCTGGGGCTCAGAGGTCAGGTCCCTGGGTTCACAGCCAGGCTCCCCACCTGCGAGCAGTCCGCTCAGGGAACTAGGCGGGCCTACACCTCAGCAGGGGTCAGCGGACTGCAGCCCACGGGCCAGCCGGCCGCATCCAGCCTGTGGACTGTTTCTTCACAGCCCTCTAGCTAAGAATGTTTTTTACATTTTTCAAACCGAAGAATATGTGACAGAGACCTTACACGGCCTGCAAACACGTTCACCGCCCGGCCCGCGTCTTGCAGGGTTGCCGTGAGGATTATAAACAGTTGAGGCTGGTGCCTGGCTTAAAGTGAGCACGCAATGCAAGGTAACACCTGCAGTACAGCTGTTAATGTCTCCAAAACCAGACTGCCACAGAGCCAAATTCTGCATTCCTTCTAGGTGAACAGTCTCTCCTTCCCTCCAAAAATCAAACAAAAAACATGAAGAGCTACAGCTTGATTATTACGGCCACAAGACGCTTCATCATGAAAAGGCTGCTGGCACTCCAACTTCACTCCCTTGGAACGTGAACGAAGGGAAAGACATGTCCCCCCCTTTACAGCAAAGGGGCCTGGTGGTAGTGGATGAGAGTCCAGGACATGAAAGCGTGACTCGGTTTAATACCTTAAGAAAGACTCAGATGTTTTAAACGTAGAACGAGACTTTAAGTGGGTATTAGAAAATGTAAAACTGATTGAGCAAGAGTATTGATGCTGGTTTTTGAAATAACATGACTTTGCAATGTAAAACGCACTTCTGATGGAGAGCTATTACGAGGCTCAGACAGAGACACCACGAAGCCAGCCTTTCAAAATCCGATTAGATGGATCATGTTTTCAAACGAGACGCTTCGCAAGACTGGTCTGCTGGTGACGTGGACTAGGTTTGGGCATAACTGACGTCTCGCTGAGACTGTGTTTCCCAAAGCAGGTCTGCAAACCCTGGGCCTCGGGGATGCCGTGCACATGCAGGTGTGCTGGGGGAGGAAAGTTCTAGGGTCTTAGAAGTTGGGAAGACACCACTACACTCCCCTCCTGGAAAGTCACAAAGTACAACAGCATGTGAAAGGCTCTGAGAAACACCGCAGTGCACGAAACTGGTGACGGCTCAGCTGTGACCATCCCTTTCCGTGTCGTGTGTGACAGCACACGTGTGACAGCGCTGGGAAGCGGCGCTCAGCGGGACGCTGTGGAAAACGCCGCGTGCGTGCAGCTATCGGGTCAGCATTAACGACACACCAACTCTCACTGCAACTCTCACTTTACAACACGTAACTCGACATAATCAAAAGGCTGCAATCTTTGCGTTACAACCGGACACTCTCAAGATGACTAGCCAGCTCGAAAAATTAACATTTGGCAGGGAAATCATAATATAAAGGTGCTCTGTCCGCTCACTGATGTAAAGAGAAATTCAGTAGAGCCAATTTTTGCATATTTCAATCAGAATGAGAACTGAGAGAGATTCTGCTGTTGTCACGGCTGGGCTTTCTGTTCGGGAACGAAACCCGGCAGGCCATTTGTGTGGTTTCTCTGGATAAGTTCCATTTATTAATCATTGTACAAAAAAATCTTGGCATTCATTTGAAGAGAAAAGAAGTTACTATATCCAAATATTTAATATTTCAACATTGTGAAAGTTCTACTTTTATAACAGGGGTTTTTAAAGTGGAGATAACGTTTCGAAAAATTTTAAAAAGAAACTTATGATTTATTAGAGTACAGGATCCAAAACACATTTTTAGAAAAATATAAAGTGCCCAAAGACCAACTTACACAGGTGACACAGGCTTCCTGGAGCCAAATGAAGCATTCATGAAGAAACACATTTAGAAACAGTCTAGATACATATTTACAGGGGGTCAGTAAAGGTAAAACCATCTTTCTTGGCTTCGATGTTACTCTAAGGAAAAAGGAAATCAAACCAGAAAACCAACAACTGTAGCTCGCAGCACGCGCCAGATTCTTAGTGATGCGTCTCACCAACATTAACGCCATAGTATCTAATTTTCACCTTTAAATGCGAGTAGTGTAAAACCCCCCAACCTCAGACGGGCCGGGTGTTGTGAGTGGTCACAATTTCAAATGCAAGTCCAAATCATCTGACTTTGGATTGGACAGATGAGGAACACGGGTCCTGGACCGGAGCTGATGGGGGCTGGAGGGAGCTGGCTAGCCAAATCCCCATCTCTTTCCTACAACTGCTCAATAGCTGTCACTTGCTAGTAAGTGGTCTCAGGTGGCTTCCCCAAACCTTGGTCATCCCAGGGTTTCCAAAGGGTAAACGAGAGGCAGTCATCAAACATGGTGTGACAATACTGCATGCAAATGGTCAGACAGGCAGCGAGGCGTGGCTGGATCACAGCCCCCGAAAGTCTCATTCACTAGAGCAACTGGAATCTTTTAAACTTAAAGTAACTAGGTCCTAACTCCAGAAGTTAGCTGCTACTGGTTAACTACAAGGTCAGCCCGCTGGAGAAGGGACAGGTCGAGAACGGTGGGAGTCCGGAGCCGAGTTAAGACTCGGTACCTTCACGCTCAGGTACCACGAACATGGAAAGGACCGGTGCCAGCAGAGCCTGGCTATGCAGCCGGACTCCCCAGCGGCTTGAGCACAGACTTCCTCCTGGTGCTTTCACAGCAACGGTAACTCGAGAACATGGGCCACACTCACGTCTCCTTTCCCACAGGGCACACGCTCTTAAAATTGGAAATATTCCGTTTATTTCTACCCCGCCACATTCAAAAAGGTTCTGAAGTGATTCTAAGGACGGACAGGGAGCACGAAAACTCCCCTTTCCTTTTTAATTTCTAAGTTTCATTATCTCTTCTTTTTTCTGGTTATAAAAGTGAAACCTCATTCCCAGGCCTTTGGGGACCACGGAGTACGGTGTCTGAAAGCAGACATTTTAACAGCACATTGTACTGCCTACTACAAAGAAAACTCATCACTGATTCAAGATCTACTTACAATACTGGAGTAGATTTTTTTAAAAAAACCACTTATTTTAAAGGGAGGAAGAGCAGATGAATGTGGAAAACCCCATTCACAAAGGCTATTATTAATTATGCATTTTCTCAAAGAATTTTATGTAATAAAATAGAAAACTAATAATTCGTAGAGATATGAGCGTAAATCCAAGAGACGAATCCGAAAGGCAAAACTGCGTCATTCTCTCAATTCAAATAAAGAAAAGGATAAATGCCTGAAATCTGTTTCAAGAATTAGAAAAAAATAAATCCCAATGCTTCTGATTACCATTAGTTTGTTAATGACTCCAGAGCTAAGATACTGCCAAGATCACCTAGAGCTTCAGCCCCGGATCGGCACTAAATTCAGGGTAAAAAGACAGATGATCCTGACTAAGGAGTGCACATATTCCACAGAGAAATCAGAGAGAAATGACTGCGAACGGACAACCTCATCTGTCCAGCAAATGAAACGTTCTGAGACGATGTAGACAGACACAATGGGAAGTGAAGAAAAAGAACGGTTATAAGAGTGTCGACTGTGAGACGTCATGAAGACAGCATGTCACGAACTGTCACCACAGGACAAGCATACAAGCCATGCCACTGAACACAGTGCCTTTCAATGAATCACTAGTGTAGGCGGAGAGCAACATTGTCTTTGCAGCTGGAGGAGAGCACACGTGATTTAAACTTAGTAGGAGGCAATCAGCACTACTTGTTAAGTGGCTTTCCCGGTGGTGTGAATCCAGAGGGATCCGTGGAGACATCTCCGTCCGGAATCCTGTTCTCTTGGAAAATAGCAGCAGCAGCAAAGGTACAATGTCCCCCTAGACTTTACTCCACATTCTCTTTCTTTGCACTGTAAATATTCTGCACCGTTTCATAGACAGACTCCAGATCCTCTGGGTACCGGATTTCTAGCTCTGCGTTCGGGATGTAGTGAGTGCCCGTGAACTCGGAGAAATAGCGTCCGACGTCAGGGTGTGAGATCTCCTGAGGCTCCACGTTATACTCCAAGTTCTCTGTTGGCAGAGAGGCACACGGATATTCTCATTAAAGCTGATTTCTGCAGCATCTTTTATCCAGAGACCCTCCTATCACCCGTTCTGAGTGCATTTTGGGGGGGGGGGAAGAAAAGACAGACGTTTATAGAAGTCAGAGGAGGAAACAGGAAAAGGTGGCACGGCGAGGCCACTGGAGGATGGAGGGAGGGAGCTCGGGGTCCTCCTCCAGCTCCGCAAGGAACACAAGTGTTTTCCTTCTCTCTGAGCAAAACTCCAGCAGTCCCTCGGGGTCTGCACACTAGGGGCTCAGCAGGCTTCTCTGACCTGATCCAACACAAAGCCACACGTGTGGGCCGAGGGTGGCCTAGCCTGCTCGGTTCTTGCCAGCGGTGAAGCTTCTGAAGCCGCCTGAGCAGCCGCTCGCACGGCTCTCCCTGTCATCCTCCTCCTCCCAGTCTGCTACTGGGAACCGCCCTCCCACCACCCCCAGCACCCTTCAGTGTTTCCAAGGGCGAGGACCCGGCTCACAGGGCTGGCTTGGGGTCCGAGAGGAGGAATGAAAAATGGCTCGTACCTCTAGACCCTACAGGGATATGGGCTGTGGCACCTCTATCATCTCTTAGGAAAACCACACTACCTCCCTTCCGTGTTCCCCGTTTTGCCACTAGAGAAAGCAATAGAAAATAAGACTCCTTTAAAACGGAATGAGAAAAAAAGAGGTGATAATACTTGCGAGGTATTTTAAAGCCTGAAATCCTCTCAGATGGCCTCTCCCTCCCCAAGCTATTTGAAAAACGGCTCCTCCATGGGACCAAGGAAAGGACCGTGTCTCGTGGGCCCTTCCTCACTGGCCATAGAGCCCTGGTCCTAGACTGCGTGTGGCCCCCAGTCAGGAAAGGCCACCCCCACCCTCCATGTCCTGGACCAGAAAGGAGGTGCCCAGGCAGGCCTCCCCGCTCTGACTGCGTCCCAGATCAGTATGAACCATACTTAGCGCCTATTGCCAAAATCAATTCAGGGAGTCTCTGTGCGAGCCTAGCTGATGGGCTAACTAACACCAACGGTTCAGCAGGTTATCTCTTCAACAGCTCGTTAAACATCCTGAAACGCATGTTCAGGACCTTCGGTGCCCTCCACCCAGAGTACACAGGATAAACACAAGCGCCTTTCGGAAGCCTGCCTGTAACAGATGTTTGTCTTTCAAGAGAGGGGGAAAGACTTTGTAATCCAATCTGTAACTTTTTTTTACAAGATGGGAGGATTTAAAGAACTTTTGTGCTTGTAGTTGTTTTAGGCTGTTTATTCAGACTACAATTGCGGATGTAGCAGTTTGAGAAAACAACACCTTTATGGACATCACATACCAATCACGAGCAAAGATGAACGTTCAGACATTACCTCAGCATCGCTTAGGAGAGCAAAAAATGTAGCAACAATCTAAATGTCCAACTGCAGGTCACTATGTAAATAAATGATGGCACATTAATTCAGCAAAATCCTAGACAGCCAGGAAAACGCGCAACCTGTTTTCAAGACGCTATGGGGGAAGTGGGAGGAAAAACACATTATCACTTATAAAAAGCCAGGAAGGCCACATGCCTGCGTTGCTACGTGACATGCACATACAGCTACACATTTTACGTGAACTCCTTTAAGCTGGGCACGTACAGCGCGCCAGGCACCGCGGGACGTGCACAGCCTCCAGCTCACAAGGCTCCACGAAGAGCTCTGGTCACACGCCCTCTTGCGGCCGAGCTGACAGCAGCAGGAGTGAGGACCCTGCCCAAGGATTCAGCCGGGGCTCAAACCCAGACGGCCCAGTTCCAGGGCTAGGGAAGCAGCTGAAGAGAAGCGTCCCCGTGCACTGTCCCGCCAGCAGAGGTCAGGGAGGAGGGGCTGGGATAGACCAGAGGGGCGGGCCACGGCTGCCTCAGAAGGCAGGCTGTGGGGACGGTGCTCTATGAGCTCTGACCTCTCCCTACTGTTACCACCAGAGCTCTGGGGATGGTTTTACTTCCTTCCTTACATTTATTTTCAACAAATGTTGAAAAACAAAAAAACCAAAAAGTTGGATGCTTTAAAATGCCACTGGCTGAGAAAATCCGCTGTCTTGCCCCCTCCCCCAGTGAGCAATGAGTCACGGGCATACCTGCCTTGGGGAGGCACAGGGGGATGCAACCACGGCCTGGGGCCTGAACCCGGCCAACTGCCTTCCCCTGTCAGCTGTTCTTGCCCCAGAGATGTTCGATGGAGGGCAAAGAACCTGGGATAACCCCCGAGAGATAAAAGTCCGTTTGGTCCTCATCCGGGGGCCATTCTGCTTCTGACAGGATGCTCGGCAACGTCTGAAGACATTTCTGGTTGTCATGATTGGGGGCTGCTGCCGGCATTGTGTGGGCAGGGGCCAGGGTGCCTCTAAATCAATGCACAGGACACCCCCCAACACACAGCTGTCTGAACCAAAATGTGCCCAGAGCCTGCTCTGAAGAAAGCCAGACACATGTTTCAGCATCACTTCTCTCCCTCTCTTTTTCTCTCTATGTATCCTTAAGCAGCAGCTTGGTGTCAGCTAATGCTTGGCATCTGAGTGTTGGTAGGAGGGCAGAAAGGTCACAGTCAGGTCATGATCACGTGTCTGTAAGGACAGCACGACTGGGCAGCTGCTGCAGAGAATTCTGAACGTGGGCCCCAAACAAAGAGGCATGAAGAGTACGGAGAGAACATTGGGGAAGCCAGGAAAGGGGTAGTGACAGTCCACGAGGGAGCTCACAGCCCCGCTCTTGGCTGTTAACCAGGAACATGGACTGAATTCAGTGTTTATCTACCTGGACTCCCAGCAAAACAGGAAAAATGTACTCATAAAGGAAACTTTTTTAGGAAAAAATAAAACACTGAAGTTGACAACTAAGTATTATGAGGGGAAAATAATTCCCAATCCACTAAATAAGTTTAAAAAAATTTTGAAGAGGAATAAGAAATCTAAGTGATACAAAACTTAATAAAGAGCAAAATATTAAACAGGGACTACTTAAAAGTCCTGGAAAAATCTTGGCAAGAATCTGATTCCCCTAAAATTTTCAGAGAAATGTGTCTGCTTATTTTATTTAGAAATTTCAGCTATCCCAAAATACACGAATACATTCCTGTAAAAGTCTGGAAACAGTACCCATGAGTCCTCTGGGGGCGCCTATAGGCCCTTCCCCAGAGGAAGCCACTATGACTGTGAGTTTTTCTAGTCCTTCTTTTATGAACATACACACATGTAGCTAAATATATTATATGCACTCAGAGAAGATTCCGTGCTGCCCTACGTGTGCTTATTCCTATCAAACAAATGCAGGTAAGCATTTACCTGCAGCTGGTTTATTTGGTTGCAGCTCAGCTTCCCGAAGTTTGCATATACCCCCATTTACCAGACAAGTCCCATGAATGACACTGCTTTGCTGTCATAACAAAGGGACCACAGGCCCCCTGTGTCAGTGCGTCTCCAGTGGAGGAACCGAGGGGAGAAGTGCCAGGTCAGGGGAGAAAGAGCACTTGAGATTTTGACAATTTAAGAGGGAGCCAAACTGCCCTCTGAGACGGCTGAAAATTTACACTGCAACCCTGACGCGGGGAGTCCTCACACCCTTGCCAGCACGTGCAGACCGCCACAGACCGTGTGTGCGCGTGCTGGGGGGGAGGGGGGATGGTAGAAACTTAGTTTGGAAGTGGAAGACCAATTATGGAAAAGGAAACTGACACTGGGTGAGGGCACGCCACGGCCCAAGTGTTCAACCAGGTGCTTTACCATCATACACGGAAGACATGTAAAAGCCAGGTTTTCACACCACAGCTGAATTCCTGACCTTCCAATATGGGCAGCTGGCTTAAATTCAGAGCATCTGTGACAGTCGTTTTCTTCAGTACTAAGAAGTACGCAGGGAAGTTGAGACAGGAGTTTCTGGTACCAAGAAAATATTAATACTAAAGCACGCCCCCTAGTGGGAACAAAAATTACAAACATGCAAGATGCTGTATAGCCCGTTAACATATTGAGGGAAAACTGAATTGTGCAGACTAAAAGTATTTGAGGATGGCATGCAGGTATGTGGTTTATAATTCACTCTTCAACTCTCTGTGGAGAGCGAAAAAACAGAAAAGCATTCATCAATGGGCTCTGCCCAGATTACTAGGATCACTGGAGCCAGAGGCTGAAAATTTAGATCACGAAATAGTTTAAAAGCAAAATAACTTAATGCAAATATGTTAACCCAGAAATGTTCAAAAACATATTTAAATTAGTGCTTTTAAAATTTACCCTCTCAAGGTCGCTCACTGGCTAAATGTGGGCTAATTTGAGAATAAAATTGTTCCAAATGATTATAACACATTGACTAAATAAAAAATCCAGGAATCTATGGGAGGAGAGGGGAAGGAGAGAGGGGGAGAGAGCGAGGGAGAGAGGAGGAGAGGAGAGAGAGGCGAGGGTGGGGGAGGAGAAAAGGGAGAGAAAGAGGGGGAGGAAGAGGGGGAAGGAGGGCAAAGCTCTTGTTTGCAGAACTCGAGGGAATACCCGCAGTAGAAAACCACCATTTTGCAATTCTCACATCATGATTTAGGCAAGAAGAGCCAATAGGTGCTAAAACAAACATAAGGATAAAGGTTATTGGGGAACAGGGTATACCCAGGATGCCCCAGTTTGACCCCATGGATTTCCTGTTAACTTCAGAGGGAAAACTGTCCCTTATAGCAAGTCACCATCTTAGCCAATGACCACACTCTGCCTCACTAACAGTGGGACACGGAACCCCACGGTCTCTGGACGAGATGCAACGTGACGCACACAGCACCTGAGAGTAAGCACGCCAGCCAAAACCAGCAACCTGATCTAACCAAACCCGGGCTTAACTTCCAGTTTACAGACAATACATAGACAAAGAAACAGTAAGACAAATCCAGAATGTTAGACAATTTACAAGACAACCAGCCCGGACTCTTCAAAAAGTCAAAGTCTTGTGAAAAAGGGAAAAAAGATGAGAAATGAGGAACGGTTCTTTACTAAAAGAGACTACAGAGACATAATAACTAAACACAGTGCCTGAATCTTGTCTGGATCATGATTTAAAAATGAATAAACACGAACCTATAAAGTTATTCTTGTGAGAATTGAGAAATTTGAATATTGAGTGAATGTCAGATATTATGAAATCATTTTTATTTGCTGGGTGTAATGTTGTACCTGTGGTAATGCAGAGAAATGTCCTTATTCTTAGAAGATGTATGATTAAGTATTTAGGTCATGTTATCTGCGATATTCTTTCAAATCAATTTTAGAGTGTGAAACTGACAAGCAGATTTTTCTTTTTCTTTTTTTTTTTTTTTAACAAAGTCATTACAGTGTTCTGACTGTAAACCTTACAGCTCATGTTGACCTAAGGTAAGATTAGGATGAATTCCTGAATCTTCTACGCAGACACTAGACAAGTTCAGAACACCTTAAAACCAAATACCCAGCTTCACCTACTCTAAGAAGCCCATTTTAAAGTTAATATAAATGTTTCTAGAAACCCAAATATCAGATACTCAAAGTCTTGATATCAACTCCACGTAACGGGCAATGAGTGTACAAGGTGAAGGTGTAGACACGGACCCCAGTGTTGACAACAAGACAATTTCCTCTGTGCTCGTGACTTGCCCTGTGACGCGCAGTGGGAAATGCTCACTGAGTGATCAGTGGCGGGTGCAAACAGTCCGAGAATCACTCAGCAATTTCCAAATAACTTGATTTTTAAAATCTGTAGTGTAATTTTTTTTTATCTGACAAAGCTTTTTAAGTTAAATAAAATCCCTGTCAGTGCCTTCATCTGACAGGGGGTGCACATCGCCCCCTTTGATAACTCCCCTTGTACTGACGGAGGTTAGGTGAGCTGTGGTCTCAATAGAGGGAATTCCTCTTGTATACGATCCTCTCCCAGCTTCTAATGAATTAACAATAATTAATATGAAACTTTTTCTAGTCTTTTCGGTACTTCTGAGATTTTTATGCATCCAACATTTCTATTATTGGATTTACCAGAACACAATATCAACTTAGGTCAAACATGATGCTTTAGGTGAGACGCAAAAAGGTGCAGCATGATGGTCATGGGGAAGGCTCTTTGCCAAGCTGCCTGGCCGCATACTCTGTAAGTTAAAGTTTAAACACCTCTATGTGCTTCAGTTTCCCTGTGTAGCAAATGTGCACGATGATGATGATGGTAACTACAGTTCTCAAATGGAGCCAATGTACATTAGAAGGCTGCTGTCACAGAGCAGCACTATGTTAGCATTTTTATTAATAAAATGAACACTGTGAATGCCTTGACAGGCAGGCATGCGACAAATTCATCTCACTAAATGGAGGGACAAAGAAGAGGAGAGCCCTGGGCGAGCACCTGTCAGGGCTGGCAGTGACCCCAAACACCTACCAAGCACCTACCTGTTGTTGCCTCTCCCAGGTGCCCTCAGAGCCAGTGCTGTGAACTGCAGTTCCCACAGTGGCCACTGGGGGCGTCTCTGGGGGGAGCACAGCTAACTGGCTGCCAGTCTCAGTGCTCGGGTGGCTCCCCCAACAGTGCCAATCGGTGCCCTCCAGTTCAGACAGGCAGTATGAGCAGGGCACAAGCTGACCCTCCTTGCCTGCAGGAAGCCAATGGCAGTGCCTGGGAAGCAGGACTTTGACTGGCAGAGGCAATGACCAATCAAAACAGAGGTTGGCAACAGCCTGGAACAGGGTCCTGGCTGTGGTGGTGACTGAGGGGGAGACCCTGGGGTGGTGACTGGGTAACTCGTGGTATGGCCGCACCAATGCATACCCACCCACGTTTAGCTGAGTACCAGCTCTGATGAGGTTAACAGCCATGGGACACCTGTCAACTCTGAACAGACTGACAGCCTGTGCCTGCAGAATCTGAGTGCTCAGATGTGTGCTTCAAGTACAGACAGTACCAGCTACTTACCTTGGGCGGCATATCTACAGGACCCGTCCTCCACCAGAACATTATAGAAAGGCTGATGATGGCCGTGAGGCAGGCTGTGGACGTTCATGTTTCGAATCCACTCATGTCCCATCATGCAGGTGGGGTCCCAGCCATAGATGACACAGTTATAGCCATACCTAATTAACATAAGAGCAGTGGCAGATCAGCTCCCTGGGGCCCTGTCATGGCAGCTATGAAATACAGAGACAATGGCTTGGCTTCTCTGAAACTTACATTCTTAGAGATACACCTGCTTTTACTCCATGCTAAATCAATTTTACTCCTGCCTCTCTTTGTAAACCCCTCTGATTATCTATCTATCTATCCATCCATCCATCCATCCATCCATGGTAGGAGAACTGAGGAAACACAAACTCTCACCAGATATTTGATGAGGTTAACGAACTGATGATTTTCTTAGATATGACAACAGAATGGTAAAGGTGTCTTTTTAAAAAAGTGAGCCCTTACCGTTCAGTGTTACCTACCGAAATAGCTACAGAGGAAAAGGACCTCTGGTATTTGCTCCAGGGAGGAGGCGGAGGGGGTGAAACAAACTGTATGATAACCGTTGAAGCTGGACATGGGAACATCACCTGGTTCGTAATACTCCTCTCTCTACTCTTACATATGCTTGAAATTTCCACAACAAAGTTAAAAAAAAAAAAGAATGTAATAAAAGAATGGAAAACACTAGCCAAAAACTGAGAAAAGATATTTGCAACTTATCTGCATATAGAGACTAATACACAGAATAAAGAAACTGCAAATCAGTAAGACTAACAACTCAAATGAAAAGCAAAATACCTGAAGAGGCACTTAATCAGAGGAACCTGAATGGCTAGTAAATGCAGGGAAAGAACCTCAATCTGGGTGGTAACCAGGGAAATGCAAATTAAAACCACAATGAAATGCCATTTGCCATTTACCACATAAGTGCATTTTTAAAGGTCTGGCACTAACACAAGTTGGCGAGAATCAAACCTCTCAGGTCCTGGCCTGCTGGTGGGATGTAAATAGGTACAGCTGCTCTGGAGGCAGTTTAATTTTGCCTCATCAATCGGCCGTGTCCAAAGCCCAGGACCCAGCAAGTCCCTACCGCCCTCAGATCCAAGGAGAGCGAGACCACTGGAGAGAGTGAGGACGACGAAGAGAGGAGAGGAAGAACGAGGCTGACAGGGCTTCCATCCCCCACGGAGAAGGGTCACTACACACAGTAGAAGAGCTCCCCGTTAGGAAAGCAAGTTGCTTCTTAAAAAACAAAAAGGTTAAAGATATGGTTCGGCCTTCGGTCCTCGCTGCGATGGGCCTCGGTCGCTGCTGCACCGGGTCAGGTCCCCTCCAGGTGCACCCCCGCTGCTCCGAGAAGCGGGGCTCACGGCGCTGTGTCCTCTGCAGCCGCGCCGGGGGCGGGCGCCGGGGCACTCACCTCTTATGCTTCATAATGAGCCCAATGGCATAGCAGACGTCTCTGTGCTTCTCGTGGGAGCGGAGCTTCACCTCCACGCCCACCTCCTCCTTCTTCCGCTCAATGTGCTCCAGCGTGTGCTGCACCAGATAGCCCACCGCCCCGTGCTGCCCGGGGTCTAGGGTTTGGATGTGCTGGAGGATGTCAAGCACCTTCAAGACAAGACAGAAAGACTAGGAGATAATATTTTCATTTAGGCCTTTTCTTTTTCCTGGCAAGGGATTTAGACCTATGTAACCTGAGGAAGGGCAGCGAGGCGAGGTGGGCTGACGGCCCGTTACTCCACAGGCTCTCACCCTGTCGGCGCTCTGTACGCCCAGAGTCACTTCACGTGCTGGGGACTGGCCCCGGCATCCAAATGGAGCCAGCGTGAGCGGGAGGAACTCTTTGGAAACACGGGGACCAGGGTCCGCACAGGATGGGGACGCGAGGGCCTGTCGGACTAGGTGAACTCTAACAGCTTCCAACATTCTTGGTGAGTGGGGGGACTCAATTTCTTACATACAGACAGGAAACATTTTCAACCTGCCACTCATGAATTGAGAGGAAAGAGAAATGTGAAACTGCTTCAATCGAGGTCAAGAGGCTGAGTGACAGACTGGCCTCAGTGCTGCAGGAGAGGGGAAGGGGTCACAGAGAGGGCACTGGAGTGATAGACGCAAATCAGCACAGTTCATTTATGATGCTATCTGTGAAGAATGAAGATGTGCGGGGCAGGGTTCTGAAATCCTACTGGTCGCTTCAGTGACTTTAACTCACAATGGAATTCAGCGTTCAGGCATACAGGGGGAAACCCCGTCTCCCCGCAATTAATGTGACTAGCTGGCAGAGAAGCACTGCCTGACCCCAAGGCTCTGCTCTTTCTACTGCACCCAGTGCCTCTATGGAAAAACACAAGCTCAAGGAAGGCTAACACACGTGAACAATTAGCAAGCCCCGCTCGCTCACAGCTCAGCCGAGGGTCTGTGACACGGGTCTCCTCCCACTTACGGATGCTGAGCAGGCAGAGCAGCCGGACTCTAGCCCCGGATCAGTCAAACTTGCTGCTTTTACCTTTGAATTAATTTATTCACTTATCAAATAATGATTAGTAACTGCCCTATCTCCTGATACATTGTGAGCCTATAAAATTGTCGTGAAAACTACAGCTTTATGCAATGTAACATATTATTTTAAAAGCCAATCTTGTCTTCCAGAATGAGATTTGCAGGATCTCAATATTTGCTGAATACTTATTCTCTGCCGGTCACTGTGCCAAGCCTGTCACATTTTTTACTTCATTTAATCCTCCCAACTTGAAGGTCAGCAGTCCAATCACTGCCAATTTCAAGAGGAATTAGACGCAAACAGAGCCGCTCTCCAGGCCAACCTATATAACCGCATCAGGACATTGGATTTACATCAATAGCATGATTCCTATTTAACCTAAACACATGAGACCTGCAACAAATTTTTATACTCGACTTAAATCACTTAAATCTCCCCCTTGAAAGACTCGTACTAGCTGCAGCTGGAAAATCTGCTCATTCTGGACTTCACCCTTGACCCCCCCCCCCCCCCCCGAAAAAACCCCCCTTCTCGCCTCCCCCCCCCCCCCCCCCCCCCCCCCAGCAATAGAAGGCCCTGCTCCTGTCTCAGCCTTACTCCACTCAAGCACAGTAGTCATGGCAGGTATCTTCTTGCTTATTCGATTTTACCCTTTAACAGAAAACAATCAACTTACTCAAACAGTAGCACTATGCTTAGGAGCCCTCACCACCCTATTCACAGCAATATGTGCCCTCACCCAAAACGACATTAAAAAAATTGTCGCCTTCTCCACTTCCAGCCAATTAGGCCTAATAATGGTAACAATTGGCATCAACCGACCCTATATAGCATTCTTGCACATGTTCACACATGCTTTTTTAAGGCCATACTATTCATATGCTCCGGATCTATTATTCACAGCCTGAAAAATGAACAAGATATTCGAAAAATAGGAGGCCTATTCAAAGCTATACCTTTCACCACAACAGCCCTTATTATTGGAAGTTTAGCACTGACAGGAATGCCTTTCCTCACTGGCTCCTAAAGGCCTGATCACTGAAGCTGCTAACACATCTTATATCACTGCCTGAGCCCTGCTAATAACTCCAGTCGCCACCTCCCTCCCAGCCGTCCCAAGTGCTCGCATCCCTTTCTGCGCACTGCTAGGACCCCCTCACTTCTCTCCCTTAACCTCGATCAATGAAAACAGCCCACTCCTAATTAACTCCATCAAACTTCCTACTAATTGTGTTTTTGCTGGATTTATTATCTCCAACAACACCCCCCCAACAATGGTCCCCCTAATAACCACGTCCCCATACCTAAAATTAACTGCCTTTACAGTGACCATCCTGGGCTTTGTACTAGCACTTGCAATTAACCTTAACGCACAAGACTTAAACTTTATTTACCCCTCAAATATCCTCAAGTTTTCTAGGCTTTTAGGGTACTTCCCCACTATCATGCACCGTTTACCTCCCTACCTAAACCTATCGTAAGCCAAAAACCAGCATCCTCCCTCTTAGACTTAATCTGACTAGAAAATATTTTACTGAAAACCACCTCCCTTATTCAATTAAAGCCCTCCACACTAGTTAAGCAACTTGCCTGAGGTCATGGGGTTATGAAGATGTGCAGTGAGGATGTGGACCCAGGGCTGAGTCGCAACCCCAGGTCTCAGTCACCTTCACATCAAAGCGGGAAGAGTAGTATTTTAATTGACTGTTAGGAACATTTTCAAACACATAAAAAATGGACAGAGTGGTATAACCCCAAGTAGCAGACCCAGCTTCAACCAGTACCAGCCAGGAGCCAATCCCATCCACTTGCCACCCCTCGCAGTGGCCTTGTAATGCAGGGGACACTAACAACAGTTGTCCCTTGTAGCTAAAAGCATCTGATTTCACAGTAAGCTTCTTGTGCTCCCCTCTGCAGCTCCAACTACTTACTGCTGACAACTTTTCTATAGACACAGCTTCCCCTTTGTTCCTGGCAGCCCCTTCCCACCAGATAAGTGAAAGAAACATAACGCGGAATCTTCAAAGCATAAAGGAAGTCTTGAACTCAGAGTATCAGAGGAGGAGATAAGGTTCAGGGATGATTACTCCCGTCTTTCCCTTGGTGTGTGGATGACAGGGTGAAGGGAGAGGGCAGAAACGGAGAAGACACCATGAGATGTGCCCAGTGTGTTTCCAAAAGCCGTGCTGACAGTGGGGCACCATGACGTCTACAGCTAAATGCCTAGGCCTAGAAGCCCAAGAGCCCACAACCTTCAGAGTAGAGATCTTGGAACAGGGGCGACTACTGCACATGACTGGCAACTTGCTCTGTAAAGGGCCCGAAAGTAAATATTTTAGGCTTTGTGGGCCGGATGGTCTCTGACTCAACTATTCCCCTCTGCCGCTGTGGCTGAAAAGCAGCCAGAGACAGTCTGCAGACAAATGGACATGGCTGTGTGCTGACAAAACGTATTCACAAAGCCAGGCGGCTCTGGGCCCAGGGGCCAGAGTTTGCGGACCCTGCTCTGTCCTCTTAACTGCAGGTTTCCCCCGACATCTCTCTGAAGCTCTTGGCTCCAACCTCTGGACGTCCACTTCTGCAGGCTCTTCTACTTTTGGGACTTCAGCTACTAGATGCTGATGCCAAGAGCGCCCACCAAGCGCGGTACTCCATGGCTCCAGGTCATGCCAATCAAACTCAGCATATCCCAGACGGAACACTGTCTCCTACCCCGAAACAGGTCAGTTCCCCACACACTTCAACTTTTAAAGTGGCCTCCCTTATTGGAAAATTGGGATATTCTCTTCGAACCTCCTTCCTTGTTCACAGCTAACGAATTTCTGTCATTTCTTAATCATTCATTCAAATAAAATGTTGTACCTACTGGGTGGCAGGAACTGTGTTGAGAGCAAGGGGAATAGCTACAGTAAAGAACAAGACATGGTCCCTGACCTTAAAGAGCACGGTCTCGTGCGGAAGGATGGTTAAGCAGCTGCGAGACACGCCGCACAAGCTTTGTGGAAGGGCGAGCTCAGGGCCGTCATGGTGCAGAGGGGCAGGGAGGGGTTTCAGAGGCAGGAGATCAGAGATTCGGGAGCCGCTGACCTACAGATGGTAACTGAGGTAAGGAGAGCTGGTGAGATCACTG
Organism: Monodon monoceros; assembly: GCF_005190385.1. Classification (NCBI taxonomy): domain Eukaryota; kingdom Metazoa; phylum Chordata; class Mammalia; order Artiodactyla; family Monodontidae; genus Monodon; species Monodon monoceros. The sequence continues at coordinate 75,345,898 of NW_021703765.1, forward strand.
AGGGGAGCTGTGCACAGTAGAAAGAAGTCTAGAAACTACCCCACAGTGTAGAGCCTTAAAGGGAGAGACAAAGGACAGCAACTAGCGAGAGCCTGGGAAGAGGGGACCAGAATCAAAGGAACAGTGTTTTGAGTGGGGGGATGACCTCCAAGTGATCAAGAAAGATAAGGAAAGACAAGTGTCCACTGGATTTGGCAACAAAGAGAAAGGTTTAGCAAGAAGGCGTCATGGGCTTCCAGTTCACGTGGGGGAGGGCTGGGAATGGAGCCCCATGGTCTGTGCAGTGCGGGGGAGGCGAGGGGGAGGCCATCACAAGGACCCTGGCCAGGCTGGGAGCAGAGAGGTAAGGTGGAGCCATGGGCAAAGCCGGGGGCTGTTGTCGGAGGCTTCTCCTTCTCTTTTTTCAAAGATGAGGGAGACCTGAGTATGTTTAATGCTGACAGTAGAAGTAGAAACAGGGAGCTGCAGATACAGGAGAAGAAATAAAGGAAAACTTAGTAGTCCAAGGACAGGCAGCAGGTTGGATCCAGAGCACACGGAGTTTTGCCTTGGAAGACTGAGGGACATCTTTTCCACTGAATGTGGAAAATGGAGGGAAGGGATAACTACGGATCGGAACAAGGATGTAGGTTTAGCAGGAGGAGTAGAAAATGCCCTTCTGTTGGCTTCTTCAGAAACAATCTCGCCTTGGCCCTGGTCCACAGGGTTGAAGCGTGTGGGTGGGCTGTGAATCTGAGCGCCTGATGCCATCAACTTCTGTGCGGGAGACCTTGGCAAACTACTTAACTTTTCTCGGTGCCTCGATTTCACTGTTTGTAAAAGGGCAAAAAACAAAACAAAAGTAGCCACCCCAAAGGGCTGGCAGAAGGTACTGGAGGTGTGCAGCACTGAGCTCTCCCAGCCGTCCCCACCACTGGAGGAACCTACTTCCCTGTGCTCTGAAATCGTTCCCTGGCCTTCTAGGGCCACCTCAAACCCTTTCTCCGGAAAGGACCCTTTTCTAACTGCTTCCGCATCCCCTGGAGCCTTCCTTGCTTTGGGCCCCAGCTCTCCTCCACTGTCATGGGGTCCTTCCTGCAGTTACAGCACAGTTCATGGAGGCGAGACAGTTGCCACACATGGGGAAGGAGCCACTTTCCCTTCCTGAGCTTAGATGCAGGGAGCGTCTAGGTGCCTGACCCCAGCAGCCCATGAATGGTCATCATGGGGAAAAATGTTCTGCGTGTGACAATTTTGGAACTTGTTCCAGTGACACCTGCTTGGAAGGAAGGCAATCCTAACCATCTGAGAAGGATACCAAGGAAATTCCCCCAGAGGTAGCACAGGAGCCCTAAACTGAGCCTGTCATCAAAGGGAAGGATGCCAGGGCTTCTACAGACGTTCCTCCCAAAGGCGATGTCAACCCTACTCCTTCTAAGGCTGATATGTAATTTAAGTACAGAATCTACTTATGAGGAACCATGCATTTTACAAATTATCATGAAATTCCTGAACTAATGTACAGTAAAAAGTGAAAGGAATTAGTTATGTATATCCTGGTATCAAAAATAAATCAAGTAAAAAATAAACTATTCAATTCTGGACAAGGTCGTGGGAAGCAGGTGGTGACCTTGGTAGAGAGCCTAGTGTTCCAGTAACTCTTCTATCGCATCACATGGGTGTCCTGGGAGGACAGCCACTGCCTGGGCTGTAGATGACATCTGAAGACAGGGGCTCAGGGATTTTCCTACTGACGCATCCTTTCCTAGAACTATGGTAGATCTCTGACACTGTGAATAAATGAGGCAATGTAAATCTAAGCAACGGTGAGTCACTGATGTTATTTACTTTCTCAAGGAAGATTTTACCACTCTCTAGTGACAGGGCTGATGATTTTATGGTGATGTTCCTGTGAGAGCTTAGAATTCAAGTCTCTCACCCGGTTGTCTAAACAAAGTGGGCTATTCACATATTCCCATGGCCAAGCAAGGGCATGATGGGGACGAGCAGCTGCTCCTGCACTGTGCCGCATGGCTGGAAGCGTGCATGTGCTGCACCCGCAGCTCTTGAGGAGTGGTGCCGACCCCAAACATGGTGGCCTGACAGGGCTTCCTGCTGGCCAAAGGGGGCGTCACAAACCTGAGAGAGCCAAGTGGAACAGTAAAACCCAACAGCTTCCAAAGGCATAAGCAGTCCTAAAAGCATCCAGCAGCTGGACCTGAACACATCTAAGATCTCACTTTCCTACGCCATGCAGGGCTATTTACATGTGGTCAATTTAGTTGCTAACAGCACAGCTGGAGGATGAATATGGAAACTTCTGCTTCCCCTTGAGAAGGGTGGCTTGGGGAAAATACATCTTTGGGGCACCAGTGGGTGAGAGGCAGGGCCGAGGCCTTGTGGTTCTGGGAATTTAAGGCACTGATCACAGAGAGAATGGGCAATTCCTGGCAGGATAACTAATTTTTAGTAGAATAAAAGGAGACAAAAAGTTAAATCGATGGGTCAACACCAGGAGACTGTGAATAAATCTGTGTTTATCCTCCAGGTTAATACAAGGATAAACTTGTAAGCGCTGCCTCTCAGCTAGGATTTCCCTCTCTAAGGCAGGTGCAAAGCATCAAAGTAAAATAATTACCTTCTCTGGCCAGATGCCCAGGTGGAAGTAGAGCCTGGCTTGGAGAAGGAGGAGCTGCACCTGGTCCGGGTACATCGCCAGGTACAGATCCAGGGAGTCCCTCAGGAGCTGGTACGACTGGTCGATGCCTTCCCTGTGGGGAAAGAAATCTGTGTTTTATCCTGTTTGCTTCCGAGCTAAGACCCTCTTTTTCAAGGCCCAGATCTTAAAAGTAATGGACACAAATCCCACACGTTCTCTGATTCTGATACTTCCTCTCTTCAGCAAAGTTACAACACTCTTAACAAAAAAAGATACACAAGAAATAGAAATTTCGTACTCCACTAAGTTAAAATCGTAACCGTTTTCCTTACAGAGTCACCTTGATAACACTGTACATAAATTAAAAATGGACTCTGAATAGGTGGAGGACTATTAGGTCAGTGAAACTCTTCTAGATGACACTACAGCGGTGGGTACACGTCATTACATGCTTGTCAAAATCCACAGAATGTACACCATCAACAGCAAACCCAATGTAAACTATGGACTTGGAGTGATAATGACGTGCCAAGGTAGGTTCATCAACTGTAACAAACAGCCTGCTCCCAGGAGGGGGGTTATTGAAATGAGGGAGGCCGTGTGTGTCCAGAAGCAGGGGGTAAACGGGAACTCTCTGTACTTGCTGCTCAGTTTTGCTGTGAACCTAAAACTGTTCTTAAAAAAATAAAGTTTATTTAAAAAGAAATTCTGCCATTAGGCAGAAAACTAATACTCCAATCTATAAATTTCTATTTTCCCTGTAAGACAATTTTCCTTGGACTCAGAAGCAAGACTGTTTCATACTTTTGTTTGTCCTCTTACCTAAGTGATAGAAAGGTATAAATTCAAAGACAGCAAAGCACTAGGAGGTGAAAAATAATTGTTGCCAGCCTAAAATATTCTTGTTACTGGAGAATGCTTTCAGCATTTATAAAAGAGAACTCGCCCAAGTCCACTGCAAAGATCTCAAAGAAAAGTCACTCAGCACATCCTAAGTCTGGATAGCATTACATCAAGGGAACCAGTTTTTTCCCACGGTGGGCAGATAGCTGCAGCTGTCCCAACTGTGCCACAAGCATCCGCTGCTTCTCTGTATCACAGGCAGAGGCTCATTAAATAAAATTCTCCGTAAGGTAATTTGCACCTCCAAAGATGCACACGCCGCGGAAGTACTGGAAAACCAAGAAAACCTTACCGCTTTCCCAGGCTTAAAAGGTTTCCCACCATTCGCTGTAACACCTTCTTTACGTTCACCACCCCATACAGCGCTGCAGTCACATGCTGGCCGATCAGGTATTCACATTCTTTCACTGTCAGCTGCTTGCCTTTCCCAAAGGCATCTATGTAGATGTAGTCAAAGATGTCCAGGGTTGCCCTATCCAAAGAGCACACGTAGTGAGTCGTATCTCAGATTAGAGCTGAACAAGTCAATATTTAAAACCCCGTAATAAGTAGCTCAAATCAGAGAATGGATGCTAACACAGTGGCATTTTTACTGAAAATATCAAGGCCTTGCCCAGTCTGAGATCTGACCTGTATGCACACGCTGCTGTATTAAGGCTGCAGTGCACTGACACTTGAGAAATAGCCCTGGTTTATGCCATTCAATATAGTTAGAGAGATTAACTCTAAAACTCACTGCCAGGCCTACCTATCAGAAGTCTGGTTGAGAGAAACATTTCTGGAATGCCTGAGCCAGTCTATTAATTTCACAGAGTAGCAGCAGTTAACGTCTGCGGATCCCGGGCCCCTTGAGGCTGTGATGACAGTTATGGGGCCTGGGGCCACAAGGATTCTGGCCTCAGCTCTGCAGATGCGCTCGGGAGGCTCAGGCTGGGACCCTGCTCCAGACCCCGGAGAGCTGCGTCCCTGGCCTCCACCTCCCACTCCTCCCATGGAACCGCCCTCTACGACCCGAGCTCTTGCACGTGGGGGTGGCCCACGCCGAGCCGGGCCGGTAGGCGGTCACATAAGCAGGTTCTCACCTCAGGACCTCTAAGGATACTGCATTCACCCTACGAGGACTCCTGAGGGATTGAGGTGGGACTTTGTTCCAGGGATAGCTGTGTTTTTTTTCTTTGAGCAACTGTTTCACTTTGATAGAAACTTTCTCTTCGGCAGCTAAAAAGCCCAGTCAGATTTCTTCTTTGAGTCGTATTAATAGCCTGCCTTTAGCAAGACATATATAATTGTTCCAGAAATAAGGAATGCTCTTCAACCCTTTTTTTGGGTCTAGGAGAACCATACAAATGCACACAAGTTTACAGGCAAAAATCCTAAACAAGGTATGAGCAAATCAAACACAGCAAATGTATAAAAATCCACGTGAGTAAGTCAGATGCTCCTTAAGAATGAAAGGAGGTCTGAATGCTAAAACATTTCACCACATGCAGACTAAAGGAGAAAAACCACATCCTATCTGTAGACACAGAAAAGAAATTTGGGGGGAAAAATCCTAGTTATTAATAAAACTCTTAGCAAATTACGACTTTATTATTGTTTTTTCCTTTTTTTTTTTAACCGCACCATGCGGCATGCAGGCTCTTAGTTCCCCGACCAGGGATGGAACCCGTGCCCCCTGCAGTGGAAGCGTGGAGTCCTAACCACTGGACCGCCAGGGAAGTCCCAAATTACAACTTTAGAAGGCAGCTTTGATCATCTCAATGAAAGGTACTGCTCACAAACATCATGTTTGAGATGAAATTCTAAAGTCATACCCAAGGCAGACTGCCTGCTATCACTGTTTCTATTCACTGTGTACAAGAGGACCCCGCCAGCAGAATAAGTAAAAGAGACACAAACATACAACAGCTGGAAAAAAAAAGAAGAAATAAAACTGTCGCAATTCAGACAATATGACGGTCTACATAGAAAAGTTGAAAGACCTAGCAAATTATTAGCACTAATAATTGATCCAGCAGAGGTGCTGATAATCAGACCCAGATCTAAGTCATCAACCATGTCCCTGTGCACCACCAATACATAGCGTAATTTAAACAATTACCATTTACAATAGCAACAAAAAGGTACCCAGGAATAAATCTAGCAATATATCAAAGAGCTGGATGTAGAAAACAATAAAATATTTTTAAGGACATTAAAGATGACTTAAACGTGCAAGGAGATGTGTTTACAGACAGACAGACTGAGCAGGGAAGCGCAAGCAGGCCATACTCCTCACATGAATCCACGAATCCAGAGGAGCTCTGGGCCCAGCTACCATACCAGAGCTTCGAGGTGCCTGACAAACGGATTCTAAAGCTGCACATGGACACCAGGCTAAGAGGAGCCAGGGCAATTCTAAAGGACTCCGTGGGGGCCTCGCCCCACCAGTCATTAGGACTAATGATAAAGCCACAGTCAACGCGACACTATGGTCTCGGTGCAGACACAGAGACCACGGGCCCGAGGAGCAGTCCAGTCAGGACGCAGAGGGCCTGCAGCCCAGCAGCTGTGCGCTCTCCCGCCAACCTCCCGGCCTCTCCCCAGCGGGCCAGCCCTTTATGGGTCTCAGTGTTTGTGTCTGCCAGGTGCTTTGGGTGCTAACAAACCACTTCATCGTTCATCTGCATTGTGGCGTATGCTCACTGCAGCCTGAAGAAGGAAAGACAATCCTGTTACCACACACAAATGTGCCCGGCAATAGGTCACTGTGGTAAGTAGCATGGTAATTGGGGTTTTAAATGCTTTATATCATGCAGAAATCCTTGGTGGACCATTATATAAGCATTTAAGAATATTTTAGAGATATTTGGGGAAATTGGTTGGGTTATTCAGGGAGAGGGAATGAGCTGAAAAAGCACTTTTCTCATTTAAAATAATGGAAAATGGGTGCCTGCTATCCAAAAGAGAAACCATCCAATACATTTTAAGGAACAGATTATATCTGGGAAACAAGGGAAGCCTGTACTCGCTATTCAAGGAAACATACACATGTAACGAAATATTAAAATTTGCATGGAAATAACAAATACTTTCAAACTAACTGGCGGTTACCTCTAGAGAGAAGAGGAGGGAAAGGGATAAGGAAGAATACCGAGGAGCTGCCAACTTACAGACAAGTTTTATTTCCTAAACCCGGAGGCGGAAATATAGAGACCAGCATGAGAAATTCCACGAGGCGTGTAAAGCACTGGGTTCTCTCATTTAACCCTCCAAACCACTTTATGAAAAACATTAGCCCCATTTTACACAGGAAGAAACTGAGGCTCAGAGGAAACCGAGGTCTAAATTCAAACTTCAAAGCTCAGCTACTTTCTATCATTCCACTCATCACTTCACCAAACAGTACCACAGCCAGTCATTAAGAAGTAGTTTGAAGTAACAGGATGTAATTAAATAACTATGTTTCTTTTCCCTCTAGATGGCACTTTTTTTAAAGAGACCAGTCTCTCTAGACTATAGCTGAAAAGGAGCTTTATGTCCAATAGGACACCAGGTCTCAAACAAGAGAACAAAATAGAACTCATTAACCTGGTCTGCAAAATGCGCATCAGGTCACCAACCTTGCCTAAAAGGAGTGCCGCTGCTGAGAACTTGAATATTTGCTTTTGCACATGGATGAAGAACTTGGGCCCAGTTCCCTCTCCCCTGCTTCTCCCTCCCTCCTTCCCTCTCTTCTGGGGGGAGATTTTACAGAAGACTGGGAAGTAACAGCTTCTTTAAGAACTCTTTGTACTGATTTGCTTCGGAACAAAGGGACTCTGAGATTCACATAAGATCCTGAACTCTTAGTCCTGTTCTTTAAAATTAAATGTTTTCTCTGAGGTAATTGGAGATTCACATGCAGTTCTGAGAAATAAGACAAAGATCCAGAGCGCACTTCTCCCACGAGCAGATCACGGACGTGGATACAGTCAAGAGCAAACCAGTTCCATCACCACCCTAGGCCCCCTTTTAACCTCTGTTGTTACATCTCCTCTCAGCACAGTGGAAATGAATCCTCAGGGCAATCACGATGTGTCACGGATGGCTCACCCTTCTGCACCTTGGCACCACCTTAATAAGAAGTGACTGGGGAAGTTGACAGGCTCCAGTGGGACCCCCAACTGCCGGGCAATGGTCAGGTAGAGCAGAGACATGCTGATTGGGATTCCAGTTCTGCGGATTAAAACCTAGCAGAGAAAAGAAGGCTTTAGCTTCACAGAGATGAATCACACCTTCTCACCCCTTCCCCACACCTTCTCAGTGGCCACCTACTGTGCATCAGGTGAGAGGACAGGTTTTCAGGCTTAAGTGGATGAATATTTCATTTACTTAGATCAGGGCTCTCGGACTACAGTCCATGGGCCAAATCGGGCCCACCAACTGTTTTTGGATGGCTTGCATAAGAAGAGTTTTAATATTTCTTAATGTTTAAAAAAGTCAAAAGAATACTATTTCATGAAACATGAGAACTATATGAAATTCATATGTCCATGTCCACATACAACATTCTACTGGAACACAGCCACATGCCTTTGTTTCTGTATGGTTTGTGCCTTCTTTCGCTTGACCATGGCACAACCGAGTGGTTAGGACAGAGGGTACGTGGCCTGCAGAGCCAAGGAGAATCACTGTCTGGCCCTTCACAGAAAAAGTGTGCAGACCTGTGATTTAGGCCCTCCTTCTTCTAGGAAGAACGTAAGGCCATTTCAGATAACGTGTGTAAGATATGACAAAAGAAAATACAAGTCTCATAGAGAGCAACAGAACAGATACGAAAACAGAGACAAGTAGGAAGCAAATAAAAAACAAGCATCAATGACGTAGCTGGTCATGTATTTCCTCCAGTCTTCCTGGAAGCCAGTGCAAAAAGGTTAGTTTCATAGTTTAGTGTTCACAAGATGCAAACTGATCACACTGAGTCAGAGAAGTCCTATTTCTAGTCAGGAATTTACTTCAAGGGTTTTCAGAGGATGCTCTGTGATGAAGTAGGTAAAAGCCACAGCAATATCCTCACAGTAGAGGCAAAAATGAGTTTCACTGGGCATTGAGAGATGAACAAAATCTATTACTTGCCCTCAGTAACTGTACAGTTTATCAGAGATAAGCTTAATATATATATAATTATTATATTTTCTATCATACACATATTTACCTGGTGCATATATAAGTTTAGGGCATTATAGTAATCCATTCGGTTCCCCTTGAACTTCAGTTGGTCATAAAGGACGTAGTTCATGGCATCCAGCACCTGGCTCTGGAGTTCTATTTCCATTATCATGGAGGATTCACCTGAAATACAGAGACCTACTCTGAGGACACAAGCACAAATAACGTTGTGACCAGTGTCCCAAATAACCTTTAACATGCAGACACTGGCAATGTCCTAAGAATATACATCAGGTGTTACCAACCCAGGGTGGAAGAGACAACACGTATTTGAGGTCTTTTACATCACCCAGGTGAACACGTGGTTGTGTCCTCAGTCGATTTTGGGGACATAATGGGAATGCACTGCAGAATTCCCCAAATTAATCAATTACTCTACGTTTTCTTTTGCAAATACAGCTGTATCGGAAGCAGTTCCACACCTGCCTTGAAGGCCAAGCTGGGGTGGCGACTGTTTATGCCCCGGAGGGTTTTGCAAACAAGCTCCACGATGCTGTCAATCTGGGCCTGAATGTCTCTGAGGCTGATGTCGGAGAGAGGATTGCAGTACTGGTCAATATACACTGCACCTGAAATGAACAAGAATTACTGAATAAATTCCTACTTCCACCTTTTCTTATCAGTGGTCATTCACCCCAGACTCCTGGGGCCACAGCTCTTTACACCCCTCCTCCAGATGTGGTTCCTATCTCGGATGTCAGGTCTGGCTGCTGCTAATACACTGAGAAGGAGCAACATTCTTACAACAAAGAAGATTACATTTCGTTATTATTATTATTTTTTTAATATACCAAAACTCTCTCAGAGGTCATGGACTCAAAAGAACTGTGTGATACATGCCATATCTCCACAGTCTACTAGGAAGAGAAATAAATACCATAAAGGAGATCTTTTCAAGCTACTTCTCTGTCCCTAATTTTCTTATAGTTCAAAATCCAACAACTCTGAAAACTTATAAGACAGTTCATTGAGACTTAAAAAAAAAATAGTTGAAAGCCCTCAATGTCAGATATACCATTTCAACAAATTATTCCTCTGAAAGGTGAGCGGGTAAATGGACTTTGGAGATAACCGGACTTTGAAATTAAATAGTTACACTCAGGAAACCCACAGCTAATAAGTTGTACAGAGCACACCAGAGATACTGTCTCTCAAAAATCACTACTCTTCACCACCTTAGGTTACTTTTTAACCCGAGACCCAGTGGGCTAACCTGCTCATCTGCTATAGGCCGTTTTCACTCGGGAAGCTGTAGAGTCACTTTAAATTCAAGAGGTCTCAAACCAGCTCAGGACCTGGATCCCCTACTTACACCCCAGTGGGTATCAAGAGACCTGGACACCAGCCCCAGTTCTGCCACCAGCCAGGGAATGGCTCCTGGGTCTCCTCGGGACTCAGGTCCCCCAGCTGTCGGCTGAAGGGCTTCATGCTGCACAGCTCCGCAGCCCGTCCTATCTGCTGCTGCTTCGACTTCGTCAACGGCGTCAGGTGATTCTAGCTGGTCACCAAGGATCAAAACCTTGGAGCCAATTTCTATTCGCTCAACTAGTTAAAAACCTTCAACAGCTACCCAGTGTCCACAGCACTGATGTGAATGAGCTGCTGAAAATTATAATATTACTTAATATTTGGAAGATGAAAGAGAAGCAATTGTTTTCATAAATAAAGCCTGTCAAGTTATTCCTGACTGTGGAATAAACAGAAGATGCATATGTGAGGATTCCAGGGTGGTGAGGATATTTTATGTTAATGAACTGAAGCAGACACTTCCTGTCCTTCTGGATGGTTCAATCAATAAGAATCTGCACTACACACTGCGGAGTACATCCTGATCGTAACATAAGGACAAGGAACACAAGAAACACAGTGACTATTAAAGAAACAACCTGTACACACAGGAAGCAGAGAGGATGGATAGGGTTTACTAGCCACTGCTACTGTAGGTCTGAGGCAGTAAAATCTGCAAGTGTTGCAGTTATCACGGAAACTTAATGCAAGTGAAACCTGAAATGAACTTGGAGGGTGAGTAGGATTTAGGAGGGAATCCTAAGGAAAAGGGATACCACGAATGAGGAAGTGAAGCCAGGTGTATGTGCATGGCGCCAGTGAGGATAGTGGCCTGGCTGGAGCAAATGGGACATTTTAGAGAGTGATGGGGAAAGGCCTGGCTGAATTATGGAGGGCACTGAAAGCAGGCAGAGATTTAATTTCAAAAAGGAAATCAGCTGGCCACGTCGCAGGCTCACATGGAGTGCTGGAAAGGCTGGGTTTCAGACTAGGCCGGCTGACCTGAGAGCAGGAGGGCGTGATGCCCATGAAAGCAAGTATTACTTAGAAAGCTGCTGCTGGGAGAGGTGGCAACAGCCTGCGCGACACCAAGAACGGAACGGAGACACGACTGTGAGAAACGCTGGAAAGGATAAAGAATCAATGAATTGGGTAAGTCGCTGGGAGTAGGGAATGAAAGTGAAGGAAGAGTCATATCTGTATTTCATAACCATAATTTGTGGGAGTGTTTGTGTAATATGCTAGGAATTTAAAATAGTTTTTTAAAAATGAAGTCACATTTTGTTCTTGCTCAACTCAGTAGGAACAGAAAGTTCTTCCCTTCATCTTGCCTGTCCACTGGACTTCTTTCCACTCAGTTCTCATTATGGACAACGAGACTCACTGACATGCAAGAACATTTTGTCCTCATTAAACTCCAACCAGAGAGGTTAAGGGATTTGCTCGAGGTCACATGGAGACAAAACTGGACACGTTTATTTCTGATCTGAAATGAGGCTTCAAAGCTTGGAGAGACAGGGAATTAGCCTCATTAGCTAAAATGTCAGCCTCATGCTTTGAACCGATGATGCACCTTTAAATTTATTTATTTATTTATTTATTTATGGCTGCGTTGGGTCTTTGTTGCTGTGCACAGGCTTTCTCTAGTAGCGGTGAGTGGGGACTACTCTTCGTTGCGGTGCGCGGGCTTCTCATTGTGGTGGCTTCTCTTGTTGCAGAGCACGGGCTGTAGGCGCGTGGGCTTCAGTAGTTGTGGCTCACGGGCTCTAAAGTGCAGGCTCAGTAGGTGTGGTGCATGGGCTTAGCTGCTCCGCAGCATGTGGGATCTTCCCGGACCAGCGCTCGAACCCGGGTCTCCTGCACTGGCAGGCGGATTCTTAACCACTACGCCACCAGGGAAGCCCGATGGTGCATCTTTATAAACACTGTCTCTTTAGCTGACAGCTAAAGATTTTGACCAGATCTTAGCTCTGAATTTAATCGTTCTGCCTACCTAATTGATCAGACCATACAACCCAACCTCCAGAGGCCCATGTAGCACAGTTTACTTTTCCACTGCTTTTCCATCAGGGCCACTTTCACTGCTGCTCTTAAGGACAACTCAGCTGCCTATCAAAATATCAATGTTGAAGTCTCACCTTCAAGATATGATTCATAATCATCAGGCTGCTGAAGAAAAGCCTTAAGATTATTTAAAATTTTCTGTTGTCGCAGGTAATAAAGAATTTTTTTGGCGTAGTATTTCCAGGTCAAAGCTTTTCTGGAAAAAACAAATAAACAAACAAGCAATGAGTCAGTAAGAATTAAGATATTAAAATTCTCAATTATCCATCTTTTTACTTCACACTAATCATACCACGTTAAGAGGCTACTTAACAAGAAAAGTATAATTGGCTCACAAGCATATAGTACGTATCATGGAAGCAGACAGCACAATTTAGGGTTTGGCATTTGTAATTTAACACTAAATTAGCTGTGCTGAAATTCAAGAAACAGTTATCCATTTGGCTTCAGATTTACTAACAGGAAATGAAAGAGAAACCTGAAAAGTCAGGGGAGCTGGGTGAGTCTCAGGAGACAGGAGAAAGGCATTTTGGAAGCTTTCTGGCCGCTCGGACCTTGGGCTGCTGCCTTTCTCCTACACTCACTGCCATCTCATCCAGTCTCGAGGTTTCAGACACCATCCATACTGACACCCCCCAATTTATTCTCCAGAACAGGTTTTTCCCCTAAACTCCACACCTGTATATCCAACTGCTACAACCACATCCCACTTCAATATCTGATGAGACTTAACTTTCTTCCCCTCCTAGAGTCATGCCCATCTCAGATAAAGGCAACTCCACCATCCAGTTAGGACGCCCTCGGAGCCATCCTTGACTCCTTGCTTTCTCTCACAGCCATATTCAATCCATCCACCTATGCTCTTAGTCCTATCGTCAAAATATATCAGAAATGTGAGCACGTCCAACTCATCTAAACCACCGCCCTCTTTTGTCTGTATCATAGCAGCTTCCTGCTTTGATCCTTGCCCCTCACAGTCTACATTCGACATGGCAGCCAGAGGGCGCCAGGTGACATGTTAAGTCATAGCACAAAAATCCTCTCTCCCAAATTCTCCAATGGTTTTCCACGTCGATCCAAGTATATAAAAGCCCAAGTCCTAATGATGACCTAAAAGGTCCTTTAAACTCTCGCCCCGTTACCTGTCTGCCCTCAGTTCCTGTATCACCCTCCCCACCCAGTCCAGCCGCCAGCAATGCTGGTTTCCCAGCCGTTCCTTCCTCACACCTGGCTGGAGTTCACCTTAGGCCTTAGCACTCAATTCCTCCTGACTAGAACATTCCTTCCCTGGGGATCTGCAATCTGTGCCCTCATCTCCTTGCAGGTTTTGACTGAAATGTCGCTTTGAGTAAGGCTTTCTCCCACCATTCTATTTAAAATTGTACCCCCCGCTATCGTTCCCTCACCCTCTCCTCTGGTTAATATTTCTCTATAGCACTTCTCATTTTCTAATATAATTAATGTCTTAACTTTGTTAAGCATCTCTCTTCTCCACTAGAGTGTGAGCTCCATGAAGGCAAGGTTGTTTTTTTTAAGTGTTGCTTACTGCTGTATCCTCAGCTCCCAGAATGGTGTCTGACACACAGCAGATGCTCAATAAATACTTGCTGAATGATGGAAACTCTTCATCAGATCTCCCAAATATGCACAGGGATTATGGGAAGTAGGAGGGAGACAATCAATGATTAACTTATTGGCCTGGCTTCATAAATAAAGGACTCTCCAATCTTCAGGGAGTAAGTGAAAATGAGCAGAGCTAGGTTTTACTAGCTTTTTAACCTTTGAGCTATAAAGTGTACCAATCTAGAAAATCACATGAAACAAACGAATAGCCTAATGAATTATTATAAGGGAAACACCCTTGTATCCACCACTTAGGCCAAGAAATAGAACTTTGCAGAAACCCCAGAAGCTCCCCATGGGCCCTCTCCTCCCCCCCATGACAATGATCACAATCCACACCTCAATGGTCATCACTACCTTGCTTTTCTCTAGAGTTTTTGCAAATGTGTATTCCTAAACACTCCAGACTAGTCTGTTTACATGCTTTTAAGTCTTTTAATTCACAGGATCCCCCTTCATCTTTTTTCCCCTTGTATTTTATTTGTTGAAGAAACCTGGTTGTTTGACCTGTACTTTCCCATAGTCTGGAATTTGTTGACTGCATCCACATGGTGTAGCATAACATGTTCTTCTGTCTTCTAAATTCCTGTAAATTGGACGTAGAGGCTTGATCAGATTCAGATTCCATTTACTTGGCAAGACGACTTCATAGGCGGTAGTGAGTTCCATAAGGAGGCAATCATGCCTTGGTTGTCTCTTTCTGTGATGTCAGCAGCCATTGCTACTCAAAGGCCCAGGTCTGTTAATTCATTAGAGGCCATAAAGTGGTGATGTTCTAATGCAGCCATCCCTTTTAATTATTAGCTGGAATACTTCTATAAAGAATAATTTCCCCTCATCTACTATTTGGTCCCCCAGTGGCATAGTATGTAGGAATAGGCAGGATAAATGTTCACTTCTTTCCCTTTATCGTTTTCCAAAATGATAATTTGGGTTCTTATTATCCTCCAAAGGTGACCAATTAGTTGTTGTTAAGTATTATTGTGAACTCATGGAGCTAAACATATTTGCTGTATTTCCACCCATTCTAGTTACTGTCCACACTGATGCTCAAAATCGCTACATCTTTGGCCAAAGGAAGCCTCTTCACGTTGGCCCCTGAATACTTCTGACATGAAATATTGTTACTTTTCTCGCTACCTGGTTCTAGGCTTCCCAGATGCTTCCAGGGTCATCTTTTACATTTCCTGCTCTGGACCTAGAATCAGGCGTTTCTCCAAAAACCCTGGCTGCTTTTGATGGGGAGTAGTATGAAGACCACAATCTGAGTGCTAGGGATGATCATTTCTACTAGGTTGGTTATTGTTTCTAGACCTTTTCAGTGGGCAGATACGAAGTCTAGTGTATAAGTGTGTGTACACACACACACACACATATAGCTACACGTATTTAAACATAAAATATCTCATGAATTCATACTGACACATCTAATTCAAATTCAGAACTATACAGTTTTTACCTTCTTCTATTTTGTATCTATATCTTTTTTTCCTCCAGGAGAATCCTGCTTCTTCAGGATACCAGTGATGAATTAGAATACCACATAATCACTCATTAGCTTTATTCTACCTCGCTCTCTTTTATACACACACACACACCAGCCTCAGAATAACAAGACCAATATTCTTATCACCTTGATGATTCCTGAAAACACCTAAATATTTTGTTCACGATCTCCCCCATCCTCTGCTCATTTCTTCTGGACAGCTGTGTTGTATCTACACTGTCAGGGCTTACAGCCATCACATACAATACTTTTTCCCCTATCACCTGTCACTTGGATTTAATTCTACAAGTAAATATGTATTTAATGTTCACCACTAGTTCTTGCATCAGGGTCTCTTTAGTTATTTTGGTTGTCTGAAGCTCATTTTCTAGCATATTTTTCAGGTAGGGCTAAGAAGTCCCTGAGTTCTTTCAAGTGGATGAGTTTTTCCACAGCCCTTACACTTGGAAGTCAGTTTGGCTGGATATAAAAATACTTGGCTGACATTTTCCACCCTTGGGTATCTTAAATGTGTTACTCTTTTTTTTCTCTGGCAGAGAGTACTGCTGTTGAAAAGTTTAATGATTTCTGATTTGTTCTCCCTTATACGTGGCTTTGTCTTTTTTGCCTGGATCCTCAAAGGACTTTTCTGTCTTTAAAATCTAGTAGTTTTACTGAAATATGTCTCAGTGCTGGTCATTCTGGGTCAATATTCCCAGATATAGTGTATGCCCTTTTAATATGTTGCTTCAAATCTTTATTTGTAGGATGTACTCTTCTTTTAAGACCACATAAAAAACCATAAATGTAAACTGTTTTTAAATACCCAGGGACTGGTGCCTTAGCACCAACTACCCTTCTTCCTTCCTATGCTTTCCATATCCAAACAACAAGCATTTGCCAGGAATGAATACAAAGAGGGTCCTTCATGAAAACCGTCATCCCCAAATACTTACAAACAGGAGAGTATTCCTTATTATTAAAAACCAACCCCGTTTTAGGTTCAAAATACTCGTCAGGCTGAAGGGTACCATACTTATGATAATTTCTAAGAAGACTATAACGATACACACTTCTAGTGGCTGTGCATATTTAGTCTTTTTTTTTTTTTTTTTTTACCAATCTGACAAGGAAAAATGCAATATTTCATTGTTATTTAACATTTCTTCGAAGAGTGAATTAAAGGTCTTTTTACTTGACTGCCAGCCACTTGTACTTGCTCTTCTGAGAATGTTGTCCTCTTATCCTTTGTACATTTTTCAATTTCTTTTCAGAAACTTTAAGGATTCTATTGACTTTGTTTATGGTTTCTTTGGTCACACAAGTCTATTTGTTTAATTGCAAAATCATTTGTCTTTATTTTTTTTTATTGCTTTTGCATTACCAGTCTTGGTTAAGGAGGTATCCCCAGATTGTACATGAAGTCTCCTATTTTCCTGAAGGATTTTCATTGTGACAGTTTTAAATTTTAGGTTGTTTAATCTCTTGGAATTTAATTTTTGTATATGATACAAGTTTTACTTTCTTCCAGATGGATATTCAGTTATATCCAATACCATTCATTAAATAACCCATCTTCTCCCCTCTGAGTTTAAATATATTCAATTATCTGTTATGCTGAGACATGAATTTGAATTATCCTTTGCCACTGATGTAGCTATCTATTTTTACTCAAATATTGTATTGTTTGATAACAGGTAGTGTCATAATATGTCCTAATATCTAGTGATGCAAGTTTCCCATTGTGATTATTTAAAAATTGTTTTTTCTGGCTCCTGTGAATTTACTATTCTGTATATATTTTATGACAATACTATCCATTCAAAACACACAGAACTCTCCCCTCCCAAAACTCTTGTTGGATCCTAACTGGAACAGCACTAAGTTTATGTATTAATTTTGGAAGAATCAACATTTTCATGATGGTAAGTCTTGTTATTCAAGGACATGTTATCTCTTATGTTTTTCAAACAACATTCTATAGTCTGACCTAGGAAACCCATCCCCAGGAATCTAATACTCAGAAATGAATGCACTAGGAACACCACCCTCCATAGTAACAAAATGGAGAAGAAAGTGGTCACCCATTAATGGGGGATGATTAAATAAGTTATGGTATATACTACAAAACAGTATGCAGCCATTAACAAAAGTGAATTTGATTTTTACCGTTGATTAGGATAGATTTCCACGGGGCAATGTTGAATGAGGAAAAAAAGATGTTGAAAAGTACCTATTATTTGATCTCAGTTTTGTAAAGTGACGATCCCCCTCCATCCGCATGTATATCATATTAGCATGGAAGCATACAAC
>NW_021703765.1:75363411-75442720 GCF_005190385.1 Monodon monoceros
AAGTTTATGTGTATGTATGTAAAAAGGCCAGGTCGACTTTTATTTTTAAGGCTGCACAATACTGACTATTAGATCACACTTCAATTCATTTATAGATAAACCAAAATAGAAACAGAAAAATGACCTCTGCATCAGAACTCATCCAAGGCCTAGAATAGTGACACATCTTACCTCTCCCCACAGCTGTTCCACTGATAGATATTTCTCTCTCCTAAACCCCCTTGAAAACAACAAGAAAAATGTCTTGCTCCCTGTTTGTGAGACATTTCACAATAATCTCTCTTAAGGAAGATGTTAAACTAGCACTCTTATCTTCCATCACTAGTAAAGTTTCTAGAACTTTTAGAGCAGAAAATCTTTTTCGTAGGTTAAGCTTAACTTTTTCCAGATAAGCTGGAAGCCAAGTCATCTTTCAGGTAAACTGGAAATTAACCTTCACAGCAGAAAATATAAGGCATAAAAAAATTTAAGCAACAACCAAGAGAGAATGGATTCTTCTTAATCAGGAGAGAAAAAAGGCTCAACCAAATATCTATAATGTTCATTGCCAAAGTAAGATTACTGCTTACCAGAATTCAGAAATTGTAAAAAAAAAAAAAAAAAATTATCCATTACATTAAGACATACGTAAGAAATTTTTTTAATTCAACTAATGACAGGCAAATTTGGTGGTAGCAGATGAAGAGATGACAACAAAGAAAAGATAATCTGTATTACCCAAATGATATACAGATACAAGTACCCAGAGCACAGTATTTGACCCATAGGAGGACTAAATATTAATTCTCCCAAAAGGATTTTTGCACCATTTCTTTAAATATCAATTGTCTTGGTGTATTTACCTTATATACATGGAATTTTTCAAAAATATAACTATGGCAACATGAATGTAACATGAAATATTTGGAAATACATGTACCACAGTTCAGTCACATACAAATTACAGCAATTAATTCTGGGGTTATTATTAAAACACACAAACAAACTAACAAAATCCCTGATAAATCTACAGCTTACCTTCCTTCCATATTTAGGATACACACCAGTTCATCCTCAAAAAATATCTCTGGTCCCTCAAGATTCTCAATGTCACTAAAACCGTTACAAGGGACCTATGAAGAAGAGACACAAAGAGGCCTCAGTAACGAGTAATAATGTTGTCACTCTCACACACAAATCTGAGTTGCAAACAAAGCTGCTCATTTCTATGGAAGTGGTTAACACCTCTCCCACACTATCTTGCACCACCCACCCACTAGAGGTGCAAAGGAACATGTGGAGTAACAATAATTTGTTCAGATCATAACTGTTAGCTGTAAATGAATTATATTTTCAAAGACTGGAATTTCTGAAAGTGATAACTTACATCGGAAATGTGAAGAAAAATAGCTCTGAAATGAGGACCAGAAATACAAAACTCTCCTAATTCACAGTAACTATTCTGTGCAGTCTACGCTGTACTCAGCTAGGAGTGCGGGGCCAGAGAGAGAAGTCCAGTGCTTTGGGCAACTCTTAACCGACTGGGCATGTTTCTCCTCTGTAAATTGAGGTGGTGGTACCAATGAGTTTTAAGATCCCCTTAGTTTAAAATTCTATTACTTCTCCCACTTTTCTTTTTGAAAGTAGCCAGGAAATTTCTTGTCAACCTGTGTGCATGTTGAGAACACAGGAATACAAGGGTCCTGAGCCAAAGTAATCATCCACCCACAGATCAACCCTAAGTATACTCCTGTTATGTTCAAAGTCCTTGACACGCTTCTAATCAAGCAGAGGTACAGGGAAAGAGGGAGCTGGGGAAAAAACACAACAATGCCTTATTATTAGACAAAGGCACAGGCTGTTAAGTATGCACACAAAACCAGCTGGACTGTAAGTAGAGACAGCAAACTAGCAGCCCATGTCCAAGTGCATTAAACACATCCAGCACCCACATATATATATGTGCAAACACATTTAAACCAGAATGGAATACCTGTGATGATGAATGCTCTTAGCCAGCGTATGGCTTATCCAAAGTAGGACATAAATTCTGACCATTCTAACATGAACAAACATTTATAGAAATGAATTACACTAGGAAATAGCTAGTTTTATTCTCTATAGGGGAACAAGTTCAAATTTGTCCAAAGTTCAAATTTTCCCTTTCAAAACTTGAAAAGCCTTGAAAACATTTCAAAACGTATGAACTTCATTAAGCAATAGTAATTAAAATCAGAAATAGGAATTAATCTTTAGTAAACCAGGATAGTAAAATAAATCAGACTGGCTCCATTTCTAGACCTCCGATCAGAAATAAACTTAAAATATTAGCGTGGACTATTTTCCAGAATTTACAAAAAGTTAAGAATCAGGACCCGATACAGAAACTTCTGTGAGATATTTTGTGGAAGGGAAACCAACCAACCAACCCATGCACTTCAGCAATATTAAAAAACAAACAAACAAACAAAATAACTTTCCAGGGATAATGAATACAAGACGATTTAATTGAGGGAGTAATAATTCTTGATTTACAGGTATGTCTTGATTTTAGACATGTCTTAATCCTCTGTTACCTTAACAAATAATGCAGTTCACTACTGGTTAGAACCTGCAAAGCCAGAGAGAAGAACCATATTAATTTTGGCAACGCTTCTGGAAAATAACTGGGTGAAATCTGTAGTGTTTAATCATGGATAATACCCCCAATCATGTGGAGGTTGCAAAATATATGTTTAACCCAATTAAAGAGAAACAATGCTGATCACTGCGCTGCGGGTCCCTCCTTCCCTCTCCCTCCCCCTCTCCCCCCATTCTCTCTGGCTTTAGAAAAGTAAAGCTGGCAGGGACAAATGGCTTCACGTTGCTGGATAGCAGGAAAAGGACACAATGACTCTTGCAGCCATCTAAGTGAGGAAGGGATTGTGAGAGCACTGAAAAGGGAGATAGCAAAAAGAGCTGGATGAGCTCATGCCTACAGACCCAGACGCAGATACCACTACCATGCAAATGCTTAGAGCTCCATCAACAGATCCTTACGTGCTCTGAAAAGAACCTCTTTGAGAAGGAGGCTACAATCTTCCGGGCCTCTAACCCAGCTTTCTGCCGAACTTTATACTCCTCCAACCAATTGACGTAGTCGGTGGGGCTGTAGTGTTTCATAAGGGAAGGCCACCTACAAGGAGAGAAACACCCCCTCAGCTTAAGAGAGCCTCAAACGCAGACAAACACGAATCAAAGGCAGCCTTGGAAAACAGGGAAAGCGGCTGGGTTTAGGGGTCAGAGGGGCCCTGGCGATGGACCTAGTTCAAATCTCCACCCGGCACGCACGCACTCGCTTACGGCGTGACCTTGGCGTAGCAGTATGAATACTGTGTTTCCACTCCCCACGTATAAAATGCGGACAGTGGGAGCAACAACAACCATAGTGATGACAATCACAGTTAACATTAATTGCGCGCCTCCGAAGAGCCGGGCCCTGTGTAAGTGCTCCCTATCCATCAGCTCATCTAATCACCACAGTAAAAGGTAGGTCTAACCAACACCGTTTAAAGTCGATGAACGAGGCTCAAAAAAGGGAAGTCGGTACCCCCAAGGTCGCACGGCGAGTACGCCAGGGCCAGATTTTATCCCGGGTCCCACACCGAAATCTGTGCTCTCGGCCAACAGCCAGGGGATGATGCGCCCGCTTCCTCAAAGGGCTGTAAGCAGCACTGCATCACCCGGTCCGTGTAAACATTCTAGCACAGAGTCGGGCACAAAAGAAGCGCGCATGATGGATTAGCCGTGATACCACGGTCGTCATCCTTTCTGGAGGGGCCGGCTGCTGGGCGCTTCCCAATGCGCAATCTGGACACCGGCGGGTCCGCTTGGCGTGGAACGAGGGGCCGGCGGCCTGGAGGCCTTTGTCTGTCTGTCCGCGGGAAGGGGTCCGGGGGTGGGATGCGGGGGTGGGGTCCGCGCGCGGGCAGGGAGGTGGCGGCTCCGGGCGGCCAGGCCCGGGCCCCGGGGGGCGCAGAGAGGGGGCGCGGGAGGCATGGGCGGCGGGCTCACCTCACCCGGAACTGCTCCTTCCACACCTTCCCGCTACTCTGGCACAGCTCGCGCAGCCGCCGGCAGGTGCTGGAGACGCGGCCGATGTCGGCGGCCGTCAGCGAGCCGCTGCACAGGATGTACTCCAGCACCTCGCCGGGCAGGTTGACGAGGCAGCTGAGGCCCGCTGCCTCAGGCGCGGCCTCCTCCGCCAGCGCCGGCACCACTTCCATCGCGCTGTCGACCGCTGCCGCCGCCATCTTGTCCGCGTACCTGGGGCCGCCGCACGCGCGCGCGCGCCCGCCAGGGCGCCCCACTTCGCCCCGCCCACCCGCCTTGAGGGGTGGGCGCCAGGGTCGCCCCACCCACGCCCGTGGCCACACCCCCTCGGCCCCAGCTGCTCTCGAAGGGCTGAGCTGTGGCCAAGGAAAGGAAATGGGTTTTGGAAAATAACAGCGCGGTGGGGCCTGGAAGCTGTGAATGGACAATAATAGTGGCATCCATGTTTATTATGTGTGCGGAGCGTTTCCTGTCAATGTGCTCGTCGGCCCTTACCAATAACCCTATGAACTGTTCTTCTCCCCAAGTTACAGGTGGGGAAACTGAGGTTCAGGGAGATAGATGGACTTGTTGGGAGTCCCTTGTCCTAGATTCTAATCCAGATCCGCTTGACTCTGCTTGACTGTATGCTAAACAGTATGCTGTAATAATAACAAACTTAATATTCATGAGCGGGTGCCCTGCCAAGCACTCTAAATCCGTTCTTCAAGGACGCCTCATTTGAGCCCTCTGCCATAGGTACCACATTTTATATACGTCCTACAGATAAGGAAAACCTGGCTCATAAAGGTGGGAGTCACTAGTTGAAAGTCACAGAGACAAAAAGTGGTCGAACCTGGATTTGAATCCTCCAAACAGGAGTTCCCATTCACCTGTGGGTGGGCACTCTCTTACTTCCGTGCCTGCACCTATTTATTTATTTTTCCAACTCAGTTTAGTTTCGTGACAGGCCCTGGGCTGTGTGCCTTGGGGATACAGAGGTGAATAAGACAGTGTCCTTGCCTCCCAGGAGCTCAAAGTCCTCCCCAGCCTCTCTCCCATCCCCACCCCCTGTAATTTACCTTGTCCCCTCCCAAAGATTCCTGCCTTGGAAAGGGCCAACCATCCCTCCCTTCCTGCAAAACTGGAAACTGCTGCCATCCTTGCGACCTCTCTTTTCCTCACCCTCTGTATCCCAATGCCCCATAGAGGATAACATATCCAAGCCTCCATTTCCACATCTATAAAATGGGGATAACAATAGATATTCCTATTTAATGAAACAATACATATACATCAGTTCCTGTTGCTGCATAAGAAATAAACCCAAAGCCTAGGAGCTGAAAACAACCTTGTTTTTGTGCTCTTGATTTTGTAGGTCGGGAAATGGGGAAGGGCTCAGCCGGGCAACTCTGAATTGGAATCAGGTGGTAGCTCCAGATTCTCTGCTTTCAAGCACTGCATGCTTTCAAGATCCCACAGGACCTGGAAAAAGTGTTGAGATCTTAAAGTGTGCTAGGAAACACTACCTGTATTCAAATGCCCAACAGAGGTTAAGTTCTCTGTGCCTCAGTTTCTTCAGAGAAACTTTTTTGTGGGAACAGGAAAGCAATTCTCTTCTCTAAAAGATCACTCCTAATATTTCTCAAATCTATCTCCTTCTCTGTCTCCTCAGCCACTGTCCCAGTCCATGTCTCCAGGGTGGCTCTTAACAGTTCAGGCCTGGCCCTGAGAATGTGAATATCAGCCTTGGTGACACGCAGACCTCGGTAAGGTTTGCAGCCCGTTAAGTGGAAGGCAGACCCCCACAGCTGCACAGGTGGTTGGTAAGATGTTCTTGTGAACGATTATGGATTTCTTTTCAATGACAAATTAAAATTAAACTCTCCTGCCGATCCAGAAAATCCTCTCCAAACCCTAGGAAAGGAGAACAGTTTTATTGTTGAACAAGCATTAAACTAGATGGTGATGCACATCGCAGGTAACCTGCTAATGAGATTACAAAGACAGAAAGAAATCCCACCCTTTTGTATACAGCCAAACATTTCATCGTGTACATGCTTCTGAGATTAATGGTGGCTTGTAAATTACCATTCACTTAAAAAGTAAGAGGACCTGATCACACTTTCCCTAGTTTATTCTTTCCAAGTTCATCCTAAGGTCACCTGGCAAATGGGGTACACATTGTACTACCTGCCTTTGTCTCAAGGAATAATAAAATTGCTCATCTTTGTGATAAGCTGGTGGTTACAGCCTGAAATGGAGTGCTTAGACTCCCACATCGCAGGGAGAAAAGGACACTACCTTCCTTGATATTTACATTTCAAAGAGATGGTTCCCAGGCCCTTAAGAGAAACATTTCTGGGCTGTGACATTGGCAAGAGGCTTATTTAGCCTTTGAAAAGATTTGCAAAATGTATGGTAGACATACAGTGGAGTAGTATTCAGCCATAAAAAGGAGTGAAGCACTGACACGTGCTACAACATGGATGAACCTTGAGAACATGATGCTAAGTACAAGAAGCCTCACACAAAAGGGCAAATATTGTATGATCCCACTTCTATGAAACATCTAGAATAGGCAAATTCATAGAGACAGAATGTAGATTAGAGGTTTACCAGGGGCTGGGAGGGAGGAGGGAATGGGGGGTTATTGCTGAATGGGTACAGAGTTTCTGTTTAGGGTGATGAAAAAGTTCTGGAAAGAGATAGTGGTGACAGTTACAGAAGAGGAATGCCCTTAATGCCATTGAATTGTATACTTAAAAATATTTAAATCGTAAATTTCCTGTTATGTATAGTTTACCATAGTAAAAAAATAAAAATAGCATCCACAGAAAAGATTTACATCTGTATCAAAGAGACAGAGGAAAGATTTACACATAAAGAATTTGTCAAGGAAATACTCTAAGAAAGGAAGGAGGGAATGTGTCTCTTTCCATTTTGGCAACAGGGAGAATTCTAAGTTTTTAATGTACCCTTTCGCTGAACTGCTGACCGTATTTAACAGAGTTCGTCCCCGCTACCTGAGTTCCTGTTTAAAATCCCCTAGCAAAAGCCCAAATCCTTGACTCCCCAGAGTTCCTCCTGGGTGCCCTCTCCCTGCTGTAGCAAAAGAATAACCCTATCTTTGTGGACCATCGGTGTATTTCTGGTTATCTTTGGCTGAAGGACTTCGACGTTCCTCTCCCACGAGATCGCCACAGTCCAACTAGAGAGACCATTTCAATCCCCCTCAACATCTTCTATGGCTTTCCTTGTTCTCGAAATAAACAAACACATCCTTTCTCTTCTGATACAGCCCCTAGACTCTCCCTCCCACCTGCTAATCCAGGGCCACTTTCCTGGAGTGTCTGCAGCTCCTACTCATCCTTTAGGTCTAACTCAAGCTCTTGCCTGCAGAAACACACGTCTGCTGACCACAGACTAAGTCTGCTTCTGTCTCTACCCTTGCAGAACCCCTTTTATTCATTCAGTACACACTCCCAAACTGTCATAATACACACCTTGGTGTGATTATCAGATTCACCCACCAGCACGGGCTGATTTTCCGGGGTGTGGACAAAGAATGTTGCCTCCCATTTCAGTAAACAAAGAATGCTGCAGCCATCAAGCCATCAGCTGCCCCGATGGTGCACCCTGAGGGGGATTCAGGATGGAGAAAAACAGGGTACTGGCCCTACATAGTTAAGATGCCTATCAAAGGAATGATTTTAATAAGCCCAGACTCTTGCATATTTTCATATATAGAAAAGCACTAAAATCATTAACTGGAGATGTCTGTTTTTTTGTGATTAGCAGTAATCTTTTGATGTTCGACTCACATGTTTTGTTTTTGTTTTTTCAGCAAAAACTCCTGTATATCCTGGTTCCTCCCTTTCCACTTTGGGACAGTTCCCCAGAGCTATCTGAGAGGCTGCCTTCCCAGGCCAGAGTCCTCAGTAAGGTCCCCGAATAAAACATGACTTGAAACTTTTAGGTTGTGCTTCTTTTTGCTGTCAGTAGGGGCCTGAAGCTTTACTGTTTGGAGGCCCTGTTTTATTTTATTTTTTTTTTGGCCATGCCCTGCAGCTTGCGGGGAACCGGGGATCAAATCTGGGCCCTCGGCAGTGAAAACTTGGAGTCCTAACAATTGGACCACCAGGGAATTCCCTGGAGGCCCTGTTTTAGAAAAGGAACACAAAGGATGAACTTGTAAGTCTACAGGAGGGCATTTGTGTAGAATGAGGAAAGAAGGCGCCTTGGATGTTGGACCCAAAGTTTATCATTAATTCGATGATAAACACATTTCTTCCTATAAAAGCTAACCTCCGTAAAAGCAGGGCCTCTGTCCCATTTTGCTCAAATATTTACTGAAGGTACTGCTAGGGTGTATGAGAAGGTTTTGTGCTATCGTACAGACACAGCTCTGCCCGGTCACCCCTGGATGTGTGTGGCTTTTCCCCTCACCCACCCAAGTCTCCTCAGTCACCTAATTGAGGAAGCCTTGCCTGGCCACCTCATTTAAAACCCTCTGTCACTCTGCCCTGCTTTGTTTCTCTCTAAAATTTCTTATCACCATCTAACATACTCTTCAAGAAAACCACTTATGTCTCTCTCCTTCCAGTAGAATGTGAACTCTACTGGTTGTTCTCCAATGTCTACAAAAGAGCTTGACACATACTAGGTCCTCCTTATATTTCTAATGAATGAGTGAATTAATCCTATGAGTGCAGAGCAATTGAGCTGGATGTATTTTGCATGCGGGGTGGAAGTGAATCTTTGAGGGCCAGAGAGTAGGCTATGGTAGGCTGAATAATGGCTCCCACAGACGTTCACATTCTAATCGCAAGAACCTGTGAATAGGTTACTACGATGTGCGGGTTTTTTTCCCCCGACGTTGCCAAGCGATTCTCTGACACCAGCTGGGTGTCCTACAGTTCAACTCAGTGCTGACACCATCTACCTGATACTCTCGACCAGGAGACAGATCCCACAGGTTAAGTGTTCAGTCCTGCCAGACTGCTCCCCCCCGGCCCCGCCCATATCAGAAGCCACATTGCAAGTCCATATTGTCACCTGTGCTTCTGCCAGTCTGGCTACAGGTCGGAGCTCCCCATGACGCCCCTCCTTGTGTTTGACTAACTTGCTAGAGTGGCTCACGGAACTCAGAGAAATGTTTTGCTTACTAGATTCACCAGTTTACTATAAAAGGTATAACTCAGGAACAGCTGGATGGAAGAGGTGCACAGGGCAAGGTATGGGGAAAGGGCGTGGAGCTTCTGTGTTCCCTGAGCCCATCACTCTCCCTAAATTTCCACATCTTCACCAACCTGAAAGCTCTCCAAACCCCGTCCTTTTGGGTTTTTAAGGAAGCCTCATTCCATAGGAATGATTGATTAAATCACTGGGCATGGGCGATCGATTCAACCTCCAGCCCCTCTCCCCTCCGAGGAGGTCAGGGGCATAGGACTGAATGTTCCAACCCTCTAATCAGCTGGTTGGTTCCCCTGGCAACCAGCCCCTTCCTCAGGTGCGTTCCAAAAGTCACTGCAGTAACATAAGCTCAGGCGTGGCTGAAAAGGGTTTGTTAATAACAAGACACCTTTGTCACTCTTATCACAGGAGATTCCAAGAATTTTAGGAGTTCTGTGCCAGAAATAGGATCAAGACCAAATATATCTTTCCTACTATAAACCACAATATCACAGGTATCTTACATGGCAAAAGGGACTTTGCAGATGTAATTACGTTAGGAATCTTGAGATGCAGAGATTATCCTCTACAATCTTGTGGGCTCAATGTAATCACAAGGGTCCTTATAAGAGGGAAACAGGAGAGTCAAGGTCAGAGAGAGGGGATGTGACGATGGATACAGAGGTTGGAGTGATGCTGGGCCATAAGCCAAGAAATGTGGGCAGCGTCTAAAACCTGGAAAACATAAGGAAATGGATTCTTCCCTAGAGCAGCAGCAATAAGAAATCAATACAGATTAAATACAGATTTTACTTTTCTATTGCTGCCATAACAGATTACCACAATTTAGGGGCTTAAAACAACATAAATGCATGATCTTATGGCTCTGGATGTCAGAAGTCTCAAATGGGTCTCACGAAGCTAATATCAAGACATCAGGAGAGCTGTGTTCCTTCTGGAGGCCCTGGGTGAAAATCAGTTCTTGGCCTTTCCCAGCTTGTAGAGGCTATTTGAATTCCTTGGCTCATAGCAGCATGACTCCAACCTCTGCAGCAATAAAGCAGTATGCCAGGGAGATTTTGTAACTGTTTGTTACTCAGCATTATTGCGGCAATAGGTTAACGGTTACATAGAAGCAGGTAAAATGCACACACACACACACACACACACACACACACACACACACACACAATTGCAAAGCAGTACCTCCATGATGCCAAGCGATTAGTACAGGCAGGAAGTATAGTTGGTGGGTAGAGGAGGGCTTCCCTGAAAAGGCGGTGCTTGAGTCCAGCTCTCAGCAACAGAGGTGGGATCCGCAGAGGTGAGAGGGCAAAGTGGGCTTTCTAGGTAGGGGGTGTGCCGGAGGCAAAGGCCAGCCAGAAGGAAAATAAAAGCTGTGTTTAGAGACCTTGGGGCGAATCAGTGAAGCTTTGCTTGGAGCAGTGGCCGAAACAGAAACCCAAAGGCTGCTTGTGGCCAGAGCGGGCACTGAGTGTTGGCCGGAGGGGTTGGTCTTCCCGCTCTGGTCCCTGGTGGCCCCGAATGCCTTTGAGCGAAGGCGAGACGGGCCGAAAGAGATGTTTCTGGAAAGGCAATCTGGGGGCAGTGTGTGCTTTTCAAGGAAGGCGATGCTATTAGCACCAGCTTGGAGGAACGTGAAACAGGTGTCTTTCTTCCTGCCGATTTTGCTGGAGGCTTTTCTGCTAATAACTGCATTTCCATTAGCGACTCTTTTTAAAGCCTTCAAAATGAAAGTGATTCAATTACTCACTGCGTAATGTTTAATTAATGCCACAGATACTACACCTTGAGTTGATAGTATGTCTCAGAGGCTTTCTCGCATTTAATAGCTTCTTTTCCCCAACACATCCTTATGAGATGTGGGGCTCATCACCCTCGAAGATCTCAAAATTCTTGGAAACAGTAAATTAGTGAGGAGAGAGTGGGGCTCCCAATATCAACTTCCAACCTCGACTCTGAGTTCCAGCTGACAAAACCAAGATGCCGAGAAGCCAGGAGACCACCCACCCCTGTCCTCCCACCCTGTTCCCAGGTCTAGTAATACAAAAGATTTGAGACTTAAAAAAAATCACTTTACTAATTACTTTGGTTTTAATCTTCTGCTATTTGATTAACTTAATCTTATTTTCCTCAAGAGGCTATTGCGAAAGTGATTTCCTTTTACTGATGTGGGTTAAGCTCTATATTGATGGTAAATACTTTCCCTGTTTTTGCTTCCTTGGCGATTTTGCCAAGGGTACAATGAAAAAAATAAGAAGTACATTTTTACTATTTAACTGACTGCAAAGCCCATATTCTGTAATGATCTGCAGTGATTCAAAAATCCTTTTTCCCTCCTCCCCTACTTGTTTTCCATCCCCTTCTCCTTTCCATTTGTGGTTGGGAAGGTTCTGTTTTGGTGTAAACTTGGATTTTTTCACCTGGTTGCCAGGCAACAGAAGCCACCCCATTCGGGATGCATATAAATCTTAAATTGTCCCCAGCCACCTTTGAGGCTGGGCTTGTCAAAACTCCAGTGTGTGTATGAATCACGTCAGGGAGCTGGTTAAAAACGTGGGCGGTGTCAGACCTTATCCCCAGCAAGCACTAATGAGCAGGTGTGGGGAGAGGCCAGGACCTGGCTTTTAAAACCAGTGGCCCCTGTGATGGCAGGTGGTCTGGGAAACGCAGTGCCTAAGTATCAAATGACAAATGGCATCAAGTTGGGGCTGTTTGAGCTTCAGTAAGAGAAAAGGGCTGAGAAAGTTGGAAGGAACCAGAGCTAGAACCTTAGTTTACTTGTGTATAGGACTCTTCGATTCTATCCTATTGTATTCCATTCCATTCCATCATGTTATATGTGTGTTGCCTCATTTAATCCTATTGCAATGCAATGAAGTCAAAATGATCACAGCCTATTTTACAGTGAAGAAGTGAAGGTACAGAGAGGTTAGGCAACTTATCCGAAGTTGCACAGCTAGGAAGTAGAGGAGCCAGGATTCGAATTGTGACCGTCTCTTAGCAGCAGCACTGTGTCAACTGGAGAAAAACGCACAACCTAAAAGTTGAGAATTATGTTTTATGTGGAACCTTACTGAGCACTCTAGCCCGGGAAGGCAGCCTCTCGGATAGCTCTGAGGAACTGTTCCAAAGAAGTAAGGGAGGAGCCAGGATATATAGGCGTTTTTGCTGAAAAAAACCCAAACAAACATGTAGTCAAATATCAAAAGATTACTGCTAGTCACACACACACAAAACCCCCCAGCTATCTCAAGTTAATGGTTTTAGTGCTTTTCTATGTATGGGAAGATGTAACAGTCTGGGCTTATGGAAATTATTCCTTGGATTTACATCTTAACTATCAGGGCCAGATCTTGTTTTTCTCCATCCGGACTCCCCTTCCAGGTATGCCATGGGGGAGGGGTGGGCTGCAGAGGCCGATGGCTTGATGGCAGGCAACATTAGTTGTTTACCAGAATGGCAGGGAACATTCTTTGTTTACTGAAATGGCAGACGACATTTTTTTTTTTTTTTTTTTTTGGTCCACAAGAAGGTGGTGGTTAAAAATTCAGATTCGAGAGCCGGACAGTCTGGACTCAAACTCCACATCTAACATTTACTGGCTATGTTGACTGGCTGACCTGCTTTCGCCTTAGTTTCCCAGGTTTTAAATTGAGGAGAGCAATGGTAACGTGTCAAAGTATTTTTGTAAAGATTGGCATTTGATGACTGTTAGCCATTATTTTCATTCATTTTTGTAGGAGAGCGTGGGTCCAGGTACTGAAGCATCCCCTGACTCCTGCTTCCTCTCTGATCTGCATCTCAAATTTGAACTTGGGCCTGAGGCTCAGGGATGGGGCAGAGGTGTCCAGGAACCATGTGTTTGCTGTTGGATAAATAACTCTGTAATTTAAAAGGTTGAATATCGAATGTTTTGTGCTTTCTGACCAGGAAATAGGTGTGAAGGTCAAAATGCCCCAGCGTCTAAATGGCCACGCCCAGAAGGGCATGATAAAGCCCACCGCCCCACTTGATCCTTTTATAGTGGCCACTCTGTCAGGGTATTTGGGGTCGGTTCCTCTTCGTCTGTCCTTTTAGGGCTTTTGAAGTCTCTGCCTTTTGGAACTGGGTCTGTAGCCAGTCAGGAACTAGGTTCAGGGTCTCAGGGTTGTCGTACAGGGAAGAAGGGCTGAGGGAGAAGGTGGTTCCGTCTCTTTGGGGGTCCTTCCTAGGGATGCAGCTGTGATGGGGGCAGAGGTGTCAGGGAGGAGGGTGGACAGGATGCTAAGAAGTGCCCTCCAGATCCATGTCAGGAGTCAACAGATCTTCCTCTGGATGCTGGAAATGCCCTCATGCCCTTGGGGCTTGGCTTCTGTTGCAGAGAGCGAGGGCTTCTTGTCCCAAATCGGGATAGCTCTGAAAGGCCATTTTCAGAATTCCCTGCAGCGTTGGCTGAAGTTTCTGTTGAGACAACATTGCAGCTCAGGCTTCCCCTCCCGCCTTCCCAAGAGTGCCCCTCCGCCCCCCATTCAGCCTCCTGCTGCCTCTGTCTCAGACTGGGCTTCCTGGTACCCGGCCCACTGCAGTGGGCAAAGACAAGAGAAATTCCAAGCAAATCAAACAAAAGACCACGGTCAGTCGAGTCAAGTCCACTTTTTAATATTTTGACCATGATGCAAACAGGCATAAATAGACTTTTGTTGAATTCCATCAAATTAGAAGATAAGAATTATACAGAAGAGCATGCGGCGAGCACAGCCTGGACAACCTCGCAGAGAGCATGGGGCGGGCGTCAGTCCTTCGAGAAGGTGCTGGAGCGCATGGGACACTTGGCGGAGATTAGCAGCATTGAGAGCTCAGAGGTAGGGGGAGGTCCGAGCTTCTGGCAGCGCGTTCAGTGACAGGTGACACCGGCTTGGCCCACCTCCCTGGCTCCCCAGCCCCGGAAGGAACGGAAACCCACCACCACTGGTGCAGCAACGCAGGGCAACCCCCTCCCCGCACCCTGCGCCCCCCAGGTAACCACTGCTGAGCCCAGAGTGGGTCTTACGATCACAACGATGACACGACAACACGGAAAACAGGGTGGAGATGGGGTGGGGGGGGGCACGGGAGGGCGCTGGGCCTCCGTGGGTCTTCATCAGAACTGGATGCCAAGGTCACAGTAGCTTATGCAATCGGCGCTGTCATCCTTCTGTCTTGGGCAGGAGTTGGCGGAACCACACTTTTTCATTCCCTTTTGAAATCCTTCAAGTTCTTGGTGGCAGACAATGGAGAGAAAACCATTGGGCTGAGAAATGCTCTGCCTATTCCAGGAGGTGGATGGTGAGAAGGCCTGGGGCAACCGGTAGAGATTCTGTTGCCCCCAGGGGACATCTGGCAACGTCAGAAGACATAGTTGGTTGTCACGACTTGTGAGGGTGGGGTGGGACTGCTACTGACATCTAGTAGCTGGAGGCCAGGGGTGCCACTCAACACCCTACAATGCCCAGGACAGCCCTCACCACAAAGAATTCCCCAGCCCCAAATGCCAACAGTGCTGAGGTTGATGGACCCTGGACCAGAGTCTCCTAGAAGCCGAGTCTGGGCACTTTGATGTCCTGGCGTCACTTTCTAGAAAACTATGGGAAGCTGCATCTTCAGGCAGATCTGTTCCTGCCTGTCAGGACCACCTGCTTTAAGAACGGGCTCTGCTCTGGACCAGACACGCATGCCCCGCTTGCTCAGACCGTTCAGACGTTCTAGGACACAACAAACTCAGAAACGTACCGAGGCGTATTTACTCCCGATCACCTCCCCTGCATGCGGCTCTGACAAGTATTAATAGAGAACAGACCCCACCCACACCCCCAAACAGCCCCTGCTTTCTTGGCGTGAAAGTTTACGTGGGTCTTTGCATCTGAGACACATCACTGTGTCCGTGCCACCAGGCGGGGACCGGCAGGTGGACCGAAGTTGGGGTGGGTGTGGAAGAAAGAGGAGAGGCCGGGCTGGTGTTAGTCCCCAAAGGCCAAATTCAGGTGTGTGGGGACCATCTGTGTTAAGTCCCTGGGGGGCACGGTCACTCCCTCAGCCTCTCAGATCCTTTATCCTCCATCCCAGCTCTTGGCCTGTAATTCTTGAGCCGAATGGCACATTTGGATGCAGGAGAGGGCTGGCAGAAGACAGGGAGTGTGGGCAGGTCCCAAGGGAAGCCCAGATTAATATTTCTTTTTCCTTGTCACCGGCAGGCAGTCTCAGATTAACATGCCGATGCAGACAGAAGACTTCCGAGGGTAAGGTGGGCACAGTGCCATGCTGGAGATCGGGGGCAGGGGCGATGGAAATATACAAGGAAACATGGCCGGCTTAAAATCTTAAGTCCATGCTTTTCCTAATGGCATGAATTAAAAAGGCCAGTGCTGTAGTGGTAAGGGGGTCCAGACATCAGCTTGCCCACTCTGGCAGGAGCCGTTTGCACCATGATCTGGGTCAGAGAATCTCACCTGTGGCAAACCTGACTTAGGGCAAAACCTGACCTCCTTTTGGAAGCCCAAAGCAGGGGGCTGCCGAGAGTGTGTTTGGCAAGAAAATCCCGTGTTCTAAGGCCGATGTCTATTGGCCTGGGGTCAGTTCTCTTTCTGCCCATCTAGGCGTGGCTGGACCTTGGAAGGATCCACCCTGTTGACTCGGGGAGAAGCTGGCTATCATGTCAGTTCTGAAAACTCAGCTTTACTTGGAGCCTGTTTTTTTTCTCCTGAGACCCATTTCTCAGCCTAGAGGCAACACTCTTGCCTCTCCCTTTGTTCTCATCCTCCACAACAGGTCGGAGTCCAGGTCCTGGTAATTCAACCCCCGGAATGTCTTTATCACTACGTCTGCCCTTTCCCTCATTCAAGCCTTGGGTTTCTGCAATAACCAACCAATAGTTCAACAGGTCAGCCATCCAGGCTCTGTGCTGTAGCCAGAACATTCTTTTCCAAGCATAACCCAAATCACCTTATTTCCCCCTTTTAAAAGCACTCCTAAGGACTCTGTGTTGCCTACCAAATAAAGTCAAAATCCCTTGACAAAATTCTGTCTGTTCCCTGCCTATCTCCGCAGTGTACCCCTACCTTCCACAGCGTTCCAAAGCTGGGCCATGTCTGAAGCCAGCCCCAATTTACCCTGCATGCTCCCTGTCTGTGTCTTTCCCCTCTCTCTTCCTACATCCTGGCAATCTCCTTTCCCCAAACCTGCTGGTGGAATTCCACCGATTGCTCAAACCCCAGACCTGCATGTAGATTCTAAGAATTGTGTCTCTGCATCCCAGATCCTAACCTTCTATAAGAGAGGAAATGTGTTTTGCTCTGTACACTTCACGGTGCCTTCTGCATACTGGAGAGGCAAGAAATGATATAGATTAAGTGAAATAGAATTTGATAGTTTATAATGGGCCAGGAACTGTAACGGGACATTTTATGGGCATTATCTCATTTAATCCACCTTGTGATACAGGTAGATGTGTAGGCTCAGAAAGGTTAGGTCACCAGCTCACAGCTGTCTACAGAAACAGGGGCAGAGTTAGCATTTGGAGTCAGGTCTGCTTCTAAAACTCCATTTTGGTGGGTCTGAAGCATTCCCCCAAAGCAAAGATACCTGGCTGTCTCACTCCATAGAAACCAAGGGAAAACCTGTATCCTCTCAGGGAGTTTAACGACTTCTGCTTCTTTTGCAACACAAGGTACAGGAACAGAATTCACAGTGACAATGGGAGAACATGACTGTTCCAGCTTTCCTGTGGCAGGGAATGTCTCATCCCTCCTGGCCAAACTCACTTTTGTTAAGTGGAGTTGGAGCTACTGCTGACCAATTCAAGAGAGCGCAAGAGAGATAAGAGGCCTGCAACTAAGGCGACCCCCAAATGCCCAGGCAACCCTATTTTTGTTCACCTACTCTTACACCAAAATTGGCAGGCTACTGGGACTGAACTACAAACCACCACAAGAGGGCAGCATTTAGCCACCCTGGATCAGAGCTGAACCTGAAATCACGGCTCCACTCCCTCTGCCTCTTGATAGGTTCATTACAGCGAGGTTTTTGGTATCAGAGATTCTGGCAAATGAGAGAAACACATCAGACCAATCTCCTGTCCTCCAGCCAGGAGTTATGAAGCAGCTTCTGTTGAGGGTTGAAAGGTGTTTACTTAAAAAAACACAAAATAATCATTCTCGGGAAGAAAGATGAATCCTGGTGACATAATCATTTCTTTAGACTCCCTGATAAAGCAAGATGATATTTTTCTCTGTTTGCCTGCTACTAGAAGGGCAGGGCTATATGAAGAAGGTGCCTGGCATGGAATAAGTGCTCGTATTTATTTGGTGATGCAAAAGCATTCATGCATAAAGCTTGATTTGGAAAGGGGAGCACTGATTAATCCCTCTATGATGCAGGTTGGACACAGTGGTTCAGTCCCTGGGAAGCTAGTGACATCTTAGGAGGTATCTCCAAAAGGCTCAAAGGGTTGGAAAGGAAGGCTCTGGGAGGAGAGCTACTGGCCAGAATCATGTTTGCAGGAAAGAAAGGGTTTAGAATGGGCTTCCCTCCTGGTCAGAGAGGGTCGGCCAAGCATGCCAAGGGCTTGGTCTCTGTGCCATGGAAGCCTGACTCCACGGAGGAAACAGGATCAAAGGCAGGCAGGCAGGGAAATCATAACTGGCATGAAGGCAAACTCCGAGTGCCAGGGATGCAATGCCAGTGGGGGCTGCCGGGAAGGGTGGAAAGAGGCGACATAGAGTTTGCCCTTTGTCTTTAAGAGTCTCTAAGGTTGTCCCCTCCTGGGGACACCTCTTTGGCACCCCCTATCTAAGGCCCTTCCAGAGAGAGCCAGCGCTCTCTCCCTTTGGCAGGCCTCCAAACTGAGCATCAAGAAAGAAATGCCTGTGTGCTGTACAGAAAGAAAAAGCTGTCTTTCCATCAGACAAGACAAAACGAAACAAGACGGAAGATCAGAACTGGCTGATTGCCTTTCAATGCCAGAAAGGCGGTTCCTGGGGGGGTCAGTGGAACTTCTTTGCTCCCTCTGGGTGCTGCTCACCATTGATTTTTAGCACTTAAGTGTAGAAAGGGACCCTTCCACCCCATTGCCTCTGAGAAGATGAACTCTCTCAGGTCTGCCTGGGAGAAACTGTACCTGCCCTGATTCCTACCAAAGACTTTCCTGCCTGTTTTTGATCTGAGTTGAGGATAATTTATTTGTCAGAATTATCTTATCAGGTTAAAAATTGGGGGGATCCCTTTTAGAAGACCAAATGCATGAGGGCAGGTACTCCCCACCCTGGCTGGGGTCCTGTAGAGGAAGTCGTGAGATACCTCATGACGGAGTCCCTCCCCAACCGAATCTGCTTTCAGCGGCTTCCATTACTTTGTCCCCAGGGGTGAAACAGCAAGCCCCATTTGGGGGAATAAAAAAATAACAGTGATATTCTTCCTTGATACCGTTTTCAATCTACACAACTTTAAAGTTTGATCCATTCATACTTTTTGGCTTCATAACATTACAATTAGTGGAAACTAAGGACAAGTGATGTTGTCCAAAGTTAGCCGGTGGCAAAGACGGGAAGATTCTTATTTCCAGCTCATTCCCTTGGACAACATTACTTCTGGTCTTATGGGTGGAAGTGCCAAATCAGGCGATCCTGATTTGATCCTGGGGTGCGTGGGGTTGGGGAGCAGGTTTGCCCAATCCATCAGATGGGTTAATTTCCCAGTAAGGGCTCTGCTAACTGGGGCCAGCATCTAAATGCATCTAATTCCGTGATTTCCCCTTTCATTGGAGATTTCCCCCTTGATCATCACACCCCACCTCCATGCCCTGACCCTATATAACCAGGACAGTTAGGATGCTTCCAAGTGTTTCAGGCATGCTAGCACAGACCCTTAATTATGGATGTGTGAGGCCCCAGTAGGGGCTGGGGCACATTTCTTGGCACTGAGGGTCTGCAGGCGACATGCCTGCATGAGCAAGAGGACGGAGGGAGACCCAGGCCCAACACACGCTCACACACACACAACCAGAACGTCATCATAGAAAAGGACAAGGGGCATTTGAAGGGCTGAGGGACTAGCTCAAAAAACTCCTCCGTCTTGTCCTCTCCAGGGCAAACCCCAGAAAACGCCCTAACACGAACCACAGCCATGTTCCAGTGGTTTCATGCACCGGTGATTTGCCCTTGTCAGAAAGAGAGAGAGAGAGGGAAACAGTTTTGTAAGAGCCACTGCGGATTATGAAGGCATTGCACTGCAGCAGGAAAACTCAAGGAGAAAACCCAAGAGGGCCAGGAAACCACTGAGAGGTGAGACAGGACAAGAG
Organism: Monodon monoceros; assembly: GCF_005190385.1. Classification (NCBI taxonomy): domain Eukaryota; kingdom Metazoa; phylum Chordata; class Mammalia; order Artiodactyla; family Monodontidae; genus Monodon; species Monodon monoceros. The sequence goes on from NW_021703765.1 coordinate 75,382,970, forward strand.
GCAGAGCGGGGGCCATGTGCGGGCCCCAAGGAAAGGTTCAGCAGTGTCCGTGCTTACAAAACCTGCAGCCATCCTGGCCGAGTGCAGTGGTGTGGTCACCCTGCCATCCACCTGGGCAAGAGGGTCCAGTTAGGAGCTGAAAACCCTGTAGGAGGAGAAGTGGGGAGGGAGTTAGTGCCAGAGGGGCAAAGGCTGCTCTCTTTCCTTACACAGACCCAGAGAAAAGCACCTGAACTCTGGGCTTTGTCTCTTTCACTTCCTCGTCAGCCCCAGTGCCTTGGACAGGACCTGGCTCATCTTGAGTGAATGAATAAATGAATGAACAGGTGAATGAACGCTTGCTCACCCACACAACAAACCAGGACGAGATGTGATCTTCGAGGCAATAATGTCAGCCTGCTGGACACCAAAGTATGTTTCCGAGACCGCTGTGTTGTCATAAGGGGAAGAAAAATGGGGATGCTTAAGAAATGGAGTGTGTGTGCCCTAGGCTACTGAAAACGAAGGAGCTGAATTCCCACCTAATTTAAAGGGCACACGGTGGTGGTTTCGAGGTGCTCTGTGGCAGAGAATGGGGGGAGTGAGATCACAATCAAGGGTGACATGTCACGGCATTAATGTAAGGTTAAAATAGTGAGACTCAGTCCCAGTTTTGTGGTACCTCAACCATTTCCAGCAATTTCTAGAGGACAAGTGGAATTGACAAATTAATATCAATCGGAACTTGTGTCAGTGAGAATGCTAGCGGCACTCTGTGGGTGAGGGAGCTGGTGTAAATGCTAGGAACAGTGAATAGGAATACAAATTTTGCAGTGGTGAGAGCCATCACTCAACTGGGGACACCCCGGTGGAAGTTAACACCCAAAGCTGGGGTCCCCACACTTGAGGGGAACTCAGAATCCCCTCCAGGGGTCATAAAAACACAAACCGTTCGGTGCCCTGACCCCAGAGCTTCAGGTTCATCAGGGCTGGGGCAGCCTGGGAATCTGCATTTCTAACACGTTCCCAGGAAGTGCTTATGCTGCTGGTCTGGGGACCCCACTGTGGGAAAGCCATGGTCAATGAAATCAGACATCCCTGCTTGTCAGGGCTCTGCCCGCCCTGCCCGTGGGATGGAGACAGCTTACCCATCAGTGCCCTTTTTGCTCTCCTCAATGAAGGCAATGGATTCAGATCTAAGGCGGTTGGTCACTTCATATGTGCGCAGGGTGACCCCGAAAATATCCTCATGGTACCGGTTGTCATCCTAGGAGACAGAAACAACCAGGAAACAGACCTCAAATGCCAGCCAAGGGCACGGAGAAGGGCAGACACGTTGATACCCTGGAATGGAATATTCCTAGAGAAGACGGTTCCTTAAGAAACGAGGTGTAGGGAGTTCCCTGGTGGTCCAGCGGTTAGGACTCGGTGCTTTAACTGCCGTAGCCCTGGGTTCAATCCCTGGTTGGGGGACTAAGAGATCCTGCAAGCCCTGCGGCACGGCCAGAAAAAGAAAGAAAAAAGAAACGAGGTGTAACGCAGGGCCCCCAGAGACCCCTTTGGTCTCCAAGACTCTGTTTCAGCAAGACCCTCTGCCCTCTAGGGCACAGGGCCTCTAAGCCCAGTTGGCAAAGAACACTTTTGTTCCCATCCAGAACCATGCTGCTGCTTTGTGGATTCTGAGGATAGAAGAGCTGAGGGGGGTCCAGTGGAAACTTCTCCATTTCCCCCTTTCCTCCCTCCTCCTTGTTCCTGCAAGTTCAGATCTGGGCATGGCTGGGTTTAGTGTAAACATCACAGCCTGTAGAGACCAGCAGAGATGGGAGAAAAGACAAAGTGCCCACTTAGCACCCAGCAAATACCATGGTTGGCAAAGTGGAGGCTTCTCTGAACACAGGAGTTCTTCTGACGGTGAGCATCTTAGCTCAGCCTTTCCCAGAAACAGACAAACAAAAAAAGACAACTCAAGAAACAGCACGAGTGATGATGAACTTGTGGCACCTGGGAGTTTCTGGAGCCGCTGCAGCTCCTGAGGCAGGACTGAGGGATGGGCATTAAGAATATCCCAGAGGGCAGTGTCACTGAGCATTAAGCAAGGGGAAGAGGCACCTCCCCGCTGAGGAGAGGCAGTGGTTGGGGAACACGCATGCAGCAGAGTTAAGTTCCGGCCTCCTTGGTCCCAAAGGTTGTGAAGAAAGTTGCCCATCTGTAGAGTGGATTCGTTTTAAGTTGGGGTGGTTTTCAACCTCATTCTGTAGAGTTTTGCAGAATCTATGAAAGCGTCTCTCAAGACTCATACCAAAGAGGCAGAGTGGTGAGGGCTCTGCAGCTCTCCTTGGAGCTCTGGCATTTCTACCAGAAAGTTGTTGTTGTTGTTTTTAACCTAGTAGGGTTTATTATCAGAATTAGAGCAAGGGCTTCTTCTGGGCCACGGTTAGGACTTTGCTTACTGGGCAGCTACTAGCCTTCGTGCAAATTAGGAAAAGGCAACCCTCCTCCCAAGGTGCACTGCCTGGGAAGCCAAGCATGGGGTGGCTTTCATCCCCCGCTTGCCCACCTTGGACAAACCTTCTTGTGCAGTGCCCAACCTGCACAACCGCACAGAGCAGTGCTGCAGCTTGTTTCTGGGGATGGGAAAAGTTGGGTTCGGATGGTTTCCATCTAGCTACCCAGTGGTCCACCCACTTGTTATTTTCACACATCATAGCTCCCTACCATATTTAATACACGCACCTGCATGTCCCACCATCCTTCCTTCTCTCTCAACTATGGTTTGGGACCACCTGTATCCTCTACCCCCAGTCGTAAATGGGAAAATGGGAGCAGGGATGTCATCATGGGTCCCCTAGTCATTGAGACAGAAAGGGTGAGGAAGAGGAGACAGGAAGCTGGATGCCAGGAAAGGAGTCCCGGGGGCTGGGCCATCGCTCACCCTCAGCCTGCTGATAAACACGCCGGCGTCCTCCACCGAGAGCTTCCCCTGCTGGGCCATGATGCGCTGCATGGCTTTGAGGACATCGGCCGCCATGGTGACGTCCCCGCAGACGTAAATGTGGCCCCCTTGCTCCTTCAGGGCTCGGTACACGGGTTCTGCCAGCTGCTCCTGTAGGATGTCCTGCACGTACTTCTGCAGGGAGAAGGGGGACCAGTGAGAAGGAGCTGGGCCGCAGGACAATGCTGTGTAGCTCCCTCCCGGGCCCCACTACCCCGGGAGCCAAGTCAGACACAGGGGCTCGCGTGCAGGTCTATGTTTTGTGCAGTGATGCAGGGCACTGGGAAGAGTGAAGCAGGAGAGGAGGGAAAGCCAATCTGAGGGTGCGACGAGCTGCTCCCCACTCTGGAGCTCACCTCTAATGAGAACCCTCTTTGGAATCATGCAGCACGTCCCCCAGAGCCATCCCCTGGAGGGGCGTAGAGGGGGGCATCGTCTACCCGCTCCTCTCTTCGATGGCCTGTGGTCACCCAGGGGGTGTTAACTCCCGTACACTTCTAGGTGCGGGGCTGGTACTGCAGGCGTCCTAGGCCGGGGTGCCAGAGAAGCCCCAGGACGGACAGCAAGAAATGGGGGTCGGGGAAAGGGTTGTCAGGTTACACCTGGGCCAGGCCAGCTGCTGCAGGAATTGCTGGAATAACAGGGGGGCTAAGAGAATGTCAGGTGGACACAAGGGGTGTACAATGCAGCCTCCAGGGAATTCGTCTGGTTTGTCCAGGAAGCTTCCCCCCAGGCGAGCCCGACATTCAGCTGGTACGTTCAACAGCTGTACCTGCTACCGAAACACTGATGAACTTCCATGCCAGAGGTCAAGTAGCTAATGCCCAGACCCTCTGAGTGCCCCCCTCCCTGCTGTCCTGGCTCCTTTCCTGGGACACCCCTGGGGGTCCAGTTGAGAACCCCAAGATCCAGCAGGGGCATGCTCCAGTCCTGCAGCCTGTGTCCATTCTGACTTGGAGTGCCTCTTATGGGCTGTTTAATTTTTTTTTTTTTTTTGTGGCTGCTCTGCATGCCTTGTGGGATCTTAGTTCCCCAACCAGGGATTGAACCTGGGCCCTCGGCAATGGGAGTGCGGAGTCCTAACCACTGGACCGCCAGGGAATTCCCTGTTTAATTTTTAAAATCCTTTTTATTGTGATAAAACACACATAACGTAAAATAGATGCGTGTTTTCAAGTGTATAATACAATGCAGTGGCACCAAGCACATTCACGGTGCTGAGCAACCATCCCCTCTACCTGGTTCCAGCACCTTTTCATCACCCCCAGAAGGAACCCTGTACCCTCCCCATCCCCCCTTCCCACAGCCCCTGGCAACCATGCATCAGCTTTTCTGTCTCTATGGAGTTTGCTGTTGTGGATATTTCATGGAAGTGGCATCATAGAACGTGGGCTGTTCAATATTTTAAGTCAAATGTTTAGGCTCCAGGCTTCCTGAAGTTCAGAGCAATGTCACGGAGGAGAATGCAGAAAGGCTGAGGGGTTTCTGGGAACGGGATTTGCATGGGTGGACGAGCGCGTGTGTGTGCTGGGCTGGGGTGGGGGGACCATGAACAGGCTGGGGGTTACCTTTGGTTTGTCTGGCTCCCGGGAGTAGGCTGTGTACAGTTCTCTGAAGACCCCCTTGCTCTTGGCCTGTAGGGTCTCCTCCCTGTAGATGTGGTCTATCTTGGACTGCCGGCACCCGAAGACCAGGACCATGGGGCAGGGACTCATTCCTGGGGACCGGGAAGACCTCCTGTCACCGACAGCTCTGATGCCTGATTTCGGGGGTGGCTGGTGGTGGCAGGGGTGCTCAGAACCTTAGCACGTGCTACAGGGGTAGAGGTGCACAGACCCTGGGGCAGGCGGTATATGTACTCACATACACACACACGCACATGCGCACACGCTGAGGGAAGTAGGTGAAGTGTGTTCAGACTTCAGCAGACCTCTCTTCTCTGGGTCTCAGTCTTTCCTCTGGGAAAGCCCCCACCACTGGGTACTGCTAAACCCCCAAACTCTGAAACTAGACTGCCTGGATTCAGATTCCAGCTTCTGTGTGATGCTGAGGAACTTACATAACTTCTATGTCTCCGTGTCCTCAAGTACAAAATGGAAATAATAATAGCGTCTAACCTCATAGGGTTATTGTAAGAAGAAAATGTAAAACATTAGACCTGTGCCTGGTACACAGTGAATACAGTTGTCCCTCGGTATCCTAGGGCATCAGTTCCAGGACCAGCCCTGGATACCAAAATCCACTGATGCTCGAGTCCTATATAGTTGGCTCCCTGTATCCGCGATTCCTCTGTATCCAAGGTTCCACATCCATGGATTCTCAACCAGCCTCGGATGGTGTAGTACCATACATATGTATTTAATGAAAAAAGCTTGCATATAAGTGGACCATGCAGTTCAAACCCATGTCGTTCAAGGGTCAACTGTACTTTGTAAATGGTAGCTATTCCACTAGAATGACAGTTCCACCGGAGCAAGTTTTTTTTTTTTTTTTTAAGTTGTTTCTCTGTCTTGTTCTTGCTGCACCTCTATGCCTACGATAGTGTTTGGCATTCATGAGATGCTCAGTAAATCCCTGTTAAATGCATGTCAGAAATGTGGGTTTCTTTCTCTCTCTCCTCCCAAAGCTGATCTGTTGTGTTTCTCACACAGCAAACCCTGCTCCTGAATGACAGTCTTTGGGACCATCCCGTGAGCACACAGCCATTGGATAAGGCTTAACGCTTACCCCTTCTAGGGCTGCTTACATTTTAAGATGGGGTTCTTATCTTAACAGTCCAAGAAATGTCTTCTGGGGTTGGAATTCAGGCCTCGGAACAAGCTGTGTGGACGATTTGTTTGGACAGGTCCTTTGAATTACACCGTAAACTTCACCCATGGGTCTGGTCACTACTATGCTCCCCCTCCGTCCCCGGGTAGTGACACAAAGCAGAGAAAACATCACCATGCCTCCGGGATGCTGGGACACAGGCGGGCCTCCCTAGGTCCAGGGGGTAGAAACCATGTGCCTGCTAGACCGTGACTCACCTTTGTGCTGGATATCGAATTGCCGTTGCTGCCAGAAGCTTCGGAAAGGGGCAATGCCTGTGCCCGGGCCGACCAGGATACAGGGCACTTGGGGATTTCGGGGCAGGTGGAAGCTGGGCGCTCTGGACAAGGAAGAGAGAGTCAGAAGCCTTGCTGAGCTCAAATCTGATCAAGAACTGTTGGGTCTTAGGTAAACCAGATGGCCGTCTTGGGTAGAACTACAACAGGGCTTAAAGCTCTTCAGCTGGGGTCAGGCGGCCCTTATCAGGGTGGGAGGTCCCATTAATTTGGGTCCTCAGGGTCTGGCTATCACTCCATTTCCCAACTATCCCCATTGCTGAGCTAAGCCACAAAGGGTGTGGGGTTGATTTAACCCAGGGTTTCCCTGCCTCAGCACTCCTGACAGTGGGGGCAGCATACCTCTCGGTGATGAGGGCTGTCCTGTGCATTGCAGGATGCTGAGTAGTACCCAGGCCTCTATCTATTAGACGCCAGGAGCACCCTCCAGCTGTGACAACCAAAAATATCCCCAGACATTGCCAAGGGCCCCTGGGGGGGCAAAATCACCCCAGGTTGAGAACCACTGAATTAACCATCCATGAGATCTTCCCAAATCAGGGAGTTGCAAACTTCAATGTACAAAAGAATCATGTGGGGACGTTCAAAGAGGGTGTAGATTCCTGGGCAATGCAGTAAGTCTAGGCTCAGGACTCGGCATTTTTGAAGCGCCCCACGGGATTCTGATGCTGATGGTATGTGGACCGTATCATGACCATTCTACCCTTAACGGCTGAGACAAATGGCTGGCCAAGCCCACCGTTTAGGTAGGGAAGTTATCAGTTGATAAAGAAGGTAACTACAGTGGATCTAAGCTCAGACATATCCCTTATGTTTTTATTTGTATGTTTTTAAAGCTATATTATTTTATTTGATTGACTGATTGAGGTAGGAACACTTAACACATATTGACCAGGGGATTTTTACACAAACTAACACCTCTGGCCGTAACACGTCTCCGATTAAAAATGTGTTTAACGTGAAACCTATCCTCTTAACACACTTTAAAGAGCACAATACGGTATTGTTAGCTATGGGCAGAAATATCCTTTGAAACTGAGTTTGGAAGGGGAAGATGGTTGACAGGGAAGGGAATTAAATCCTCCCGGTCTCTAAGAAACTGGGAACACATGGGGTGGCCAGCAGGCTGTGGAGAGAAGTTTCACTAGTCTGCAAATTCCATGAAGGCTGAAACTGCATTTTGCCTGGTCGTCTACTGTAGCCCCATCTAGCATAGGACATGCACTTGATAAATACCTGATGCACTGACCTGAACTTGACTAGAGGACTTGCTTAGCTTCTGCTATGTTGCTCTGCCCCCAAGATCCTGTTTCCTTAACAGCTTGGAGCGATGCTGAACGTTGATCTCAATCCCATCGGACTCAGCCATCTCTCTAGAACCCTTCAGGCTGGTCCACCCGCCCCACCTCAGGACATGAGGATGCAGATCTGGGATGGCTGCTTCTTTCCATGTGCCACTCACCCTCTCACGAAACAGGGCACCACTTCGTCAGCCTGGATCCGATTGAGCCAGGAGGAGCACACGCCGTGGTGAATTGGTCCTTCTCCATCTAACAGGATAACCGAGGTGATCTGGCTCATTTACTGTCCCTCAAGCTCCCCCGTCCCCGGCTTCCCCCCATCCTCCAGTGCAGAAGGCTCGCAGCCCCGACACCAAGTTTCTGCCTTGGAGTTCCCTGTGTAGATCCCTTCCTCTGACGGGGAAGAGGAAATGGTAAAGCTGGGGTGGGCTCATGGCCGTGAAACTGGTGGTTAGGGGTGGCTTGTATTCCAATCGTGCCCACTGAAAGGGCCTTGATCGATGTGCTCTCGGTGGCCTGTCAGGACCCCGGTCTCAGAGCTCTTTCAGGCACCATGCATTTTTTGTTTGTTTCTTTGTTTGTGTTTTTTTTTTGGCCACACTGCACAGCTTGCAGGATCTTAGTTCCCCAATCAGGTATTGAACCCGGGCCCCAGCAGTGAGAGCACCAAGTCCTAGCCACTGGACGGCCTGGGAATTCCCAGGCACCATGCATTTTAATTGCTATAACCAAGGAGGAAAACACGGGTGCAGAGGTCAGGTTATCCGGCTATATCGTCCCATGTCCACCTCTCTACAGCCCGCTGGACATCAGGCAGCAGATGGCTCCCCCCTCGGAGGAAAGGGGTGGTGGTGGCTTGTTCTAGCTGCTGCCTTGGGGGTATGAGGGGAGGAAGGGAGTAGAAGGAGGTCTCAGGCTTTTGGAGAGGCCTCCAAATGCACATCTCATTTCCTTCCTAATTCTGCACAGAGCTGGCTCTGCCTAAGGGGACGGTTTGCTGCTCTACTTCTTTTCCCAGTTTCCTGGTCTTGCGGGGTGGGTCACCTCCCCAGGATTTGGGACGTGGCAGAAGCTTAGGCAGGTGTGCAGAGGCCCCTGGAGGGGGGGAAACGCAGACCCGGGGGTTTCTCCCAGAGCCTCTGCCCACCTTGGGTGCGGTAGGAGACAACGGCCACGGTGAGGTGCACCTCGTCGGGGTACATGTCTGGGGAGGAGCTGATGGAATAGTAGCGAGGTTGCAGCAGTGACAGCTGGGTCAGGAGCAGGGTGGCGGGCATCTGGATGGATGGGAACTCCTCCAGCACCTCCACGATGTTCGGGTTCCTGCCCCATTTCCATTCCTCGTACTCCTGCAAACCCTGCACCAAGGAGAGGGGCAGAAAAGAACTCGCAGCCAGACCCTGGAGCAAACTTCCAAGGAACGCTTGAGGAGGTCCAGGGAAGAAGGCAAATTAACAAATAATAACAGTTAACTCGTGCCTAGGAATTACTCTGGGCCAGGTTTTCATTTTTGCAAGGACCTTATAAGTCTGATTGTTATCCCTATTTTATTGATGGGGAAACTGAGGGATATAGAGGTCCAATGGCTACAAGGTGGTGGCAGACTTCAGCCCGAAAACCAGATCTGGCTCACCACCTGCTCGTGTGGCCCGTGAGCTAAGAGTTGTTTTTACATGTTTAAATGGTTGGGGGTACAAGGGGAGAATCAAAAGAACAATACTATTTCATGACCCTAGGCTATGACATGAAATTCAAATTTTGGTGTCCACAAATAAAGTTTGATTGGAACCCAGCCACGCCCACTCATTTATGGATTGTCTATGCTGTTGTGCTACAATGGCAGAGTTGAATGGTTGCAACAGAGATACATAGAGCATGAGTCTAAAATATTTACTACCTGGCCTCCTACAGAAAAAGTTTGCCGACCCCTGTTCTAGGCAGTCTGGCCCCAGAATCTGTGCTCCTAGTATTAGACTCTCCTGCCATTTGCGAAGGTCAAGAGAAATGCACTGTGAAGGGAGTCATGACTTGCAGGCGTGAGATTTGTGGGTCTGCAAGGCTGGAGGTGTATCCTCGGAGCGTATGGGTCACATTCAAGATGGTAAAAGACAGCCCCGAAGGAACAGGTTGGGGTGTGGAGGACCATGTTCGGGGGCATGTTGACAGCAAAGCCCAGGTGTTACTAGGGAGCACAGGAACTCTCTGGGGCTCTGGAGTTATTTTTCCTACATCTTAGAAGCTGCCCTTAGCTTATAGGAGGCTCCGATTTTAAGGAGGGGTAAAGCCTATTACCAGTACATTGTATAACCAAGCTTTTCCCCATGTTCCTAAAGCCCATCCTTGCTCTACTGATAGGGTATGGCATTCTGGAGAATGTGCTTTCCAGACCCCCAGCCTCATTGACTTCGAGCTGCTGGGGCTCAATTGGCCAAAAGCCCCAGCAGCTGCTCACTGAAACCGACACCCCCCTGAAAACTGACATGGATCTGATCCTATATGCTTCCATTCAAACTTTCTGCCCTCTCCTTCACGCGGGGTCAGGCTTGTTTTGAGGTCTGATGGTTCTCTCAGTCTTATCTGACTCTGTTCCATCTTCTCTCACTCAGGTGTTTCCCCTAATAAAAAACATCCCCGCTCTTTTAATGGAGTTTGCGCTTTTTGGAAGAAGCGGATTAATACATACAGCTACATCAAATTTTACTTTAAATAATCCTGTGCAAAGAGTGCAAGCTCTGCTCCCTCTTCAGATTATCCCCCTTCCGTTACTTAAAATTTTAAAGCAAAGTTATGTGTGTACAGAGTTTAAAAAGTTAAATAACTCTTCAAAACTTACGATTAAAGTTAACGCCCTCCAACTCCCTAGAGGTAACCACGTACAGTTCTTTTAAGTGTTTTTTTTCCTGGTGCTTATTTTCATATTTCTAAGTAAGATGCACTCCCTGAATTAAAAACAGCACTTCCTGTGCCACCATTTGATGCCCTCTCCTGCACAGCAGAAGAAAGTGAAACCATCATCTTCTGGTGGCTTGCTTACTGGGGAGGAGCCCCACTGGGAGAAATCTGAGTGGTCCTCCCAGCTAGGATTTTTTTTTTTTTTTTTTTTTTGCGGTATGCGGGCCTCTCACTGTTGTGGCCTCTCCCGTTGCGGAGCACAGGCTCCGGACGTGCAGGCTCAGCGGCCATGGCTCACGGGCCCAGCCGCTCCGCGGCATGTGGGATCCTCCCGGACCGGGGCACGAACCCGTGTCCCCTGCATCGGCAGGCGGACTCTCAACCACTGCACCACCAGGGAAGCCCCCCAGCTAGGATTTTTTTGCAGCTTTGTTTCTAAGCAAGGGCGGTAGAAGCTGTGCTTTTTGGTTTACCTTACCATCAGGGGCCTCTTCTATCTTGAAGTCATACCTATAGCTCTTCAGCACTGAAAAAGCTGATTTTTAAAACAGGGCACTGGGGGATTCTCTCAAGTTCTTTTTCTTCTAAGCATGGGCTCTGATGGAACTAATGGAGGCTCAAGGGTTCCAAAGGCAGGAGGAAAAAGAGTTAGAACAGCAATTTCGACTGTAGCCAGAGAACTCTGAGATTCAACGGGGTCGCCCTCTCGTTCTGTTAGACCTTAGTTAGAAGGAAGGGAGATGGGCAAGATTAGCCAAAATGGACTAGCCAGTGTGGTGACCTGCAAACTAGACTATGGCAGCCCTCGCTCAAGACTGCCATCTGCTGGACAACTGTTGCAATAACTATACAATTCTCCAACGAGGAGGAGGTAAGGTTGTGTGTATGTGGCCAGGGACCCACCTTGCTGAGGACCAGCAGACGCTGCTTCTCTTTCTCACTGGTGGCCAGAGAGGCAAACTGCTGCAGCTGCAGCGGCGTTGGAGGCGTGGTGATATCCAGGTAGTACTTGAAGGCCTGGAAGATGGTGCAGGGTGGGAGGCGATGCTCATCGGTCCAGTTACTGATAACCCCTGTGGAGGCACAGAGAAGGTGAGAGACGGGTCGGGGAGTCTGGGCTCCGAGGGCTTAGGTCCAAGTTAGGGAGGCCAGACCTGCTTCTGGGACTGAGGATGGGGTCTGGAGAGCCGGACTGCCCCAGAGCCAAGTAACCCCTCGGCTGTCCACCTCCCATGTCCTTCATCTATACCCAGGGTCCTGGGGACCCTGTGATCACCTCCTGTATGCAAGGAGCTTGTCCAAAATCAATCGATATTATTAACTCATTTAATCCTCATCACAATCCTATGTGGTGGGTGCTATTATTATCTCCATTTTGCAGTTGAGAAAAATGGAAGCACAGAAAGGTTAAGGAATTTGCCCAAGGTCACACAGCACAAATGCATAAAGTCAGACAGTATTGCTCCAGACCATGTTTTAACTACTATGCAATACTGCTTCTACTTACTTTACTCCAGTACAGCCCCTACACACAAGCCTCTACTTCAAGATAAAAAGTACTGTTCCAACATGGAGAAAGAACTGTCTGGGTTGGATTTATTAAGCGAAGGTATGTCTCTGGTACCTTCCTAAGGGATTTTCAATAAGGCTTTGGCTACAAACTGTTTTCACATTCTGCCCTGACTTTGTGTCCTAGCTCCCTTGCAGAGGGGATGTGTCACTGTAGCCGGGGCTACCATGTATGGTCACTGCAGTTCCTTGTACCTGAGTTCTGAGCTCACCTGCGGCTACTGAGATGAAGCACGGAGACCCATTTACCTTGGAAAGTTATTTAATAGGAAGGTCAAGGATGGTCCCTGAAACAGGCTGGGACTTGATCTAATTTGGTCAGAAATACGGTTCAATCCCAATGGACCACTGGGCTTCATAGGGTGCCTTTGGATCCTAAGAGGGGGCATGGGTGGACTCCAGCTGCTATTTACTTGGTGGCAGTGAGGCAGGGGTGATGAAGGAAGTTAGACGAGTAGCCTCTGCTAAGATCAGTGTCTAGCTGATGAAGGAAGGTAGAAGCCCCTTTGGCTCGAAGATGAGCCATCAATGTCCTGGCTTCATGGACATTCATTTGCTTAGCCAGTTGGGCCAAAGTTATTCAACCATGAGAAAGGAGGAGTCTTCGGTCTCGTAAGCTGGGGGTGACAGAGACCCACTCTCCTACCTGGAATGGTGATTGAGAAGACAAGTCTCCTCTTCCCCAGATACCCACTGCCTTTGGGACTCCCTGGAGAAGGGAAGCACCCTTGGGTGTAGCCCGGCCATAGTTACCCAAAGCCGTGTTTCGCTCCTCTAGCAGCTCCACCTTCACCAGCTGGTTGACCGGGGGTGAGTCCTCCAGCCGCTCGATCAGGGCATTCACGAGGTCCTCGTGGTTGCCGGGGAAGACGCCCAAGTGGTCCCCAGGCTGGTACTGCAGCTCCTGATTCCCGTTGGTGTGGAGACGCACGAAGATGGTTGATCGGCTGGAGGGTAGAGCAGGGGAACAGTGGGATGAGGGCCACCAGCTTCTGCCCACCTCCTCGGCTCCTCTGTCTGTCCTTGTGGCTGCAACTCCCCTCCTTCCATTCTCTTTGGGGCTCAGGCCAATCAGACTCCTGGCCCCATCACTGCACGCCGCGGCTTTCAGCAAGGTCACCCACGGGCTCCTCGTGGCAAATCCGAGCGCCAGCTCCCAGCGCTCACTGTGGTCATATCCGACCAGCACTGGACGCAGCTGCCCACTTCCTCCTCCTCAATACCCTTCTCTTGAGCATCCCAGGCCCTCCTGATCTTCTCTCTGGCTGCTCCTCTTCAGTCTCCTTTGCCAGTTCCTTCTCATCTCCCCTAACTGGAGCACCCCAGGGTTCAGTTCCCAGACATCTCTGCTTTCCTGGCTCCCTGCCCCTGCGTTTCTTTCCTCCGTAGCACTTACCATCAACTGACCTCCAGCAGAGTTTACTCCTTTACATGCTTTGTGGTCTGTCCCCCCTGCCTGCCCCCTGGCCCCCAGGACAATGTAAACTCTAGAGGGCAAGGAATTTGTCTGTTTTTTTCCACTGCTCTGTTCTGGCACCTAGGACAGTGCATGGCACGTAGTAGGCGTTCAAAAAACATTTGTTGTTTGTAGGAACCTCAGACCCTCAGGATTAACCAGCTACTGGAATAGGCTCTGTTCTCTGTACCAATCAGAGTTCTGCCAGGAACCACTAGCCCATTGGAGCCACAGGCAATGATGTCCCCATTCTGTGAAATTCCATCTCTCCTAGAAATCCCAAGCTCCACCCGCTTTTGCAACCAGGGTCCTCATCTTGTCATGGAAAAGGGAAAAGAACTTGGCCTTAAACTCAGGTTCTCGTTGTGCACAAATCCCATGGTATTATAAAATTTACGGAACTAAGGAGAAAACCCGGAGATGCCTGCCAGGTCATGCCGTTTCTTTTGATTTTTGGATTTCAAGTGCAGGAGCTCTGTGCTAAGAATGAATTCTCAGACTAGGATTATTCTGGTCCTCTTTAAAGTTTTAGTACAGATATACCACATTTTTATACCTGAAAACTCTGGGATGGATGACCACGCTTTGGTAAATCAAATCGTTTTTGTATTCTTTGAGTTACATTCGCATTTTCAGATCCACTGTTTTCTTCCTTGCCAACTGGTTTTTGGTTGACAGAGACACTTGATATTCAACGTGAAGTTTCTACATTCTCCGCGGTATGTAAATCAGCACTTGAATAGACCAATGGGACTCGCTATTTAAAGGAGCTTTTGGCACAGCCAAGGGGCCTTTTGTGCTGCAAATAGCCGCCATTATTAAAAATAGTTGTGCTGGCATATTTTGCACGGCACCCCTGTCCTTAGTATGGGGGGGGGGAACTTGGTAACTGAAATTGTGAATGATGGTGGTGGGGTGTGGGGTACCACTCTCCTTCCCCGGGGAAGATTTTGTTCTCTCTGGGGCACTGATCTTACCCATTAAATGCGCTTGCGCGACTGATTCTGTTCTGAGCTCATACCAATTTTTTGGTTCCTGGAGAGCAAGGCATCAATCGTCACCCACTGCCAGCTCCAGGAAGGGGATCGGCGGAGGCTGACAACCAGCAGAGGGCGCTGTGGGGTTGCTAATTTGGGAGCCTCCAGCGCCTACCAGGGGAAGCCTTTGAAAGGTCCACAAATCAGTTCCTACTTTCTCCCAGATCATCATGATTTCTTTCAGAAGTATATTTGCCTCTGTTCCTTTGGCCAGTACAAAATAGAAATGCGGAGGACCCGAACTTGCTGAGCTGGCTCACACGCACAGCCATTTCCCCTAAGTCCTCTTGAACGTGGCTGAAGGTGGTCTGGCGGATAAGAGGCAGGGATGGGAATGGAGCTGGCAGGTGGGCCACAAGGTGGGCCCCGGCTCTGCTGGGAATTTGACCACGGACACTTTGCAAGCCGCTGACCAAGGCATGGCATGTGGAGAATCCCGGCAGTGAATGGCTGCATGGCCCTAGGACCATGTGGTGGGTAGTGGGCTGGTCCTTGAAGCTTTGCAGGAAGCTGATCCCCCAGTGGGTAGCAGTAGCCTGGAGACTAATTGTCCTACATCTCAGTTCTGCTGGGGGTTTCTAAGTATAGGATTTTCTAAGCCTTAAAAAAAAAAAAAAAAGCTTGGGACACATATGGGCCATTGAAAAGTTTTAGGGGAAGCAGAAAGGGCAACATTGGGAAGGTAGAGCCATTTGAGCCCTTTCCTCCAGAGTATCCCCTGCCTGTGATGTATTTATATTCACCTACAGGAGCATCACATACACACACACACACACACACACACACACACACTCGGCAATGGTTCAATGACAGGTTCGCAGATGAAAGAACAGTCTGCTAACGTCCAGCATTAAATGGAAAAAAAAAATAGCTCATGTTCATTCTTCAAGGAAAAGAGTAAACAGTGTCTGTTGTGAGCAGTTTGAGTGAATAAGGTTCATACCTTCAACAAATTTGTATTGAGTGTCAGGCACTGTTCTAGGCACTGGTGAGAGAGTGATGGATAAAGATAACAAAGGGCCTGATTCTCATTGAGAAGTAACTTAGAAAGATCTCACACGGGGCTGGTGATGAGGATGGGTGGATGCTGATGGGTGGGGGCAGTGGGCTAAGTGCCTGGCAGATAAGTATGGTCAAGGAGGCCTCTCTGGTGATTTGACACTTAAGCAGAGATCTGAAGAATGAGAAGGAACGGACATGCAAAGACCTGGGGGAAGAGTGTTCCTGAAAGGGGAAGCAGCATGTGCAAAGGCCCTGAGGTTGGAAAAAGTGTGGCACATTTGAGGAAGGGAAAGAAGACTGGAGTGTTTGGAAGAGGGGTCAACACAGGGGTGGGTGGTACAGAGGAGATCAGAGAGCTAGGCAGAGGCCAGATCATGAGGGTCTTGTCATGACCTGTCATGGCAAAGGAGTTTGAAGGTTTCCTAAGTCCAGTGGGAAGCTATTGGAGGATGTGAAGCTGTGGATGGACAGGCTTCCATTTACATTCTTAAAAGATTAGTCTGCCTGCTATTGGGAAAATGGATCTTTGAGAGAAATGTCAAGAAACAAGGAGACAAGTTAGGAATCTATGGCAGGCACTCAGACCACAGACGATCGTGGCCTTGCTTTAAGGTGGTGGATGTAGGTCTGAGATATAGTTGAAACACAAGACCCACAGTACGAGCTGAGAGTTGGATGGATAGTGGGAGGGAAAGCGAGGTGACAGGGAGGATGCTTAAGTCTTGGGCTTAAGCCAAATGTTGATGTCTTCTGTTGAGATGGTGAAGGCTGGAGAGAAGCAATTTTATCAGAGGGTAGCTGGGAATTAAGAGTTCTCCCATCAAGAACTCTCCATTATAATGTCCCATCTTTCTCTGAGATACCCCAGCTCTCAGGGCCCCTTCAGCATCTTTGCTCCTATTCTCTCTTCCTAGATGTCCCCCCTCTATTCACTAGCCTATCTAAAGCCTACCAGGCGTTTCCCCTCCTCCTTCTGACTTCTAGGACCTATGATCCACACCCCACCCATTAGTGCTCCATAATACTCTTTTCTGTATTGTTTGCTAATTGCCGTATGTAGAAAACTTATTTCCTGGCCAGGCAGTAACTGCGGTCACTTTTCTCTTTAGAGTTGCAAGGACCACCTTCAAAAGGTGGCTTATTTCCTCTTAAGCACTTTGCTTGCAATTAAGGGTCTCTTGTTAGGGGTGGGAGTGGTGGGTGTGTGATACATGATATCTTGCTATGGTCTCCTGGCTCAAACAGCTGGGCTTTGGCCTTGGGCAGGGGAAAACAGGAGACAGAGTCATGCTTTTTTGCTCAGTTATTCTTAAAAAAAAAAAACAAAAACAAAACAACCACCATATAAAGCTGGAAATGGTAGTAAACCTGAAAATAGGTAGTGCTATGGAGTGTGCTTTTAAAGAGTTAAACATCTAGACACCATTTGGTCCTTTTTGAGCTAATCCATAACTGATTTTAATACTGTCTTCTGGTTCCTAACCTTGTTGAAATATCTTCTTGTAAGTCATTCAGAGCTAACTGTCCTTTCCAGAGGTGGATCGGGGGTTATTCTGGGACTTCAGTCCAACTCAGCATCGAAACATCTGTAAATTACCTTGCTTTTCATGTACTGTGGTTTGGGGAGTAATCTTTGTGATCTAGGCTTTCACAGTTTGTCACTGAAAGAAATTTCCAGTAGATTCTTAGTCCCTTCTCTTCCAATGCTACTGAAGTTGTACTTTTCCACAGGATGGAAATGGGGAGAACGATGCGTATTTCAAATGAGTCCCTTTCTGTATCAGAGATCAGTATGCTCTGAATATTGCATTTAACTAATTATTCAAATGGATTAATTTCCCAATCCATTTCTTTAGTGTTTGAGGATCTGGGAGAGAACATGAGAGGCCTGGGGCTCCATCCTGTTGACCACTTTATCACAAGTTTTACATCCAGGCACAGAGAAACAGACTTGTGGTTGCCAAGGGGAAGGGGGGTGGGGGAGGGATGGAGTGGGAGGTTGGGTTTGGCAGATGTAAGCTTTTATATATAGAATGGATAAACAATAAGGTCCTACTGTATAGCACAGGGAATTATATTCGATATGCTATGATAAACCACAATGGAAAAGAATATTAAAAAAAAGAATGTATGTATATGTATAACTGAATCATTTTGCTGTACAGCAGAAATTAACACAACAGTGTAAATCAACTATACTTCAATTTTAAAAAAAGGTTTTAAGTCCACGTAGAAAGCACACATACTAAATTTGCAGGTGTATGAAGCTGGGACGGGTAAGGAATAGTAACGGGAATGAGGGATACGCTAGTTGCTTTGTGTGTGTTGCTTCTAATACTCACAGCAGCCTTGTGATGCTGGTGAGGCCATAGGTATAGCCATTTGGCATTTTGACCTTGGAGTCAGAGAACTGAGCCTGTGTGGCCTTGAAAGGTCACTTGCATTTTCTAATTGTCATTTTTCATATTTAAAACGTGGATGATACTAGTACTTACTTCCTGGGCTGGTCAGAACTCTGGGAGATCCTGCACAGAGAGGACTCAAAACAGTGCTTGGAACACAGAAAGTACTAGATAAACATTGGCAATCTTTATAGCCATCGATCTCATTTTAGGTAAGGAGATAGGGGTTCAGAAGACCCAAGGGACTTGCCCAAGGTCACACAGCTGACATGTGGCAGCACTGGGGTCAGAACCCATGGCTGTCCAGCTGGAGAGCCCACCCTTTGTACTATGCCAGGCAAAGAATCAAGATCTCAAAAGAACTTCATGGGCCAAAACTGCAAAGTGAAAAAGATTCCATTCAACAGGAATCAATGCAAAGACTTTCTTTACTGCCAAAAAATTTACTTATACAAGTAGAGGGATGCAGAGACCTGGCCTGATCATTCTGAAAAGACTTCAAGTCCACGAGCAGCAAGGACGTAAGCTTAATGGGAGAGCAGCATGGCTGTTAGGACAACACCTGCAATCCTGGGCGGCATTAGAGCATCCTATCCAGATCGGGGATGGTAATAATAGCCTTAGTGCACTTGGTAGTGATCACAGGACCTCCACTGCACTGTGACCAGGGCTGGGAATGACATTTCCAGCAGGACAGAGTGTGTCTTTTTTTTTTTTTTTTTTTTTTTGCGGTACGCGGGCCTCTCACTGTTGTGGCCTCTCCCGTTGCGGAGCACAGGCTCCAGACGCGCAGGCTCAGCGGCCACGGCTCACGGACCCAGCCGCTCCGCAGCATGTGGGATCTTCCCGGACCGGGGCACGAACCCGCGTCCCCTGCATTGGCAGGCAGGCTCTCAGCCACTGCGCCACCAGGGAAGCCCCAGAGTGTGTCTTTTTACTCAAGCAAAAGGTTTGGGAAACCAGGTCTCAGGAAGAACAGTTGGAAGGAATGAGGACCAGGGAGAGATTGGTCACTGTCCTTGGCTATTGGCAGCTCTCTCATTTGGAAGAACTGACTCTGTTTTGGGTGTCACTGGAGAGTGCAACTTAGGATCAAAATGAAGTGCTAGGAACATTTGCTTTGGTTATAAGGAATAGGAAGATAATTTCTAACAATCAGGACCTCAAAACACAGACAGGGCTGTTTTACAGGTTAATAAACCTCCCGTCATCCCAGAGGAATTTAAACAGAGACTGAGCAGGCATTTCTCAGGACAGCAGAGAAGAATTACCCACAGGGAGATGTCAGGACTAAGTGATTTCTGACTAAGATGCACATTACAATGAACATTAGCAGTCTGAGAAGGGTGTGGTCTCTATTAAAAATTCCTCGAAAAACCTTTCTCTTTCCCCTTTCCACAAGGATCGTCACCATTTACTTTTTTCACCCCTGCAGGTTGGAGCTTGGCAAAGGGAAAGCAGGAAACCAAGATGCTAGTGGCAAGGGGGTCTCGAGGACCCTTAGAGTAGTAATAGGAAGCCAGTCCTCGGAGTCCTCCTTCCTTGTTGTGGGTGGCATCTGGGGCACAGGTGGGGAACCCAAAGGGGCCAAGGTGTTCCTACCTGGATTTAGGACTCTGAAGGTTTTGACGGCTGAGGAGTCGAGCGGCTGAGACCCGCTTTTTGTGGACACTGGATAGACCTGGGGGGAGAAGAACAACGGTCTTCCTGTGATGGAGTTAAACAGTTGTCAGTAAAAAGTCTCCAGCTTCTCCTGACCCTCTCTTTACCGGGAGGACTGAACTAAGGGAGACCAAAGCAGTGAAGCCCACCTCCTCTAAGGACCTTTCGGAGGTGAGAACTCCTGTCTTCCTTTCCCCCCGCTGTCATGAACATCTCCCCAGGTGTGTGGTGGGAGGTACCTTGTGTGAGTTCTGGAGCTTCGGCGACGTAGGTGAGGCGGAACTTGTTCCTCTTCCAACTGCGGTCATTGCTGATGAGGGAGTTGTTTGCTTTCTCAATGTTGACGTCATCTCCCACGCAGAACACATCACAGGCTGCCTGTGGCACACACAGGGCTTTCAGTGACCTCTTTCAGCCAGCAGCGTGCCTCCCAACAGCTCCAAGTCATAGCATGTATCCATCCATCCATCCGTCCACCCATCAACCCATTCACCGACTCATCCACCCACCCTCCTCCTCCCTCCATTCCTTCCTTCCTTCCGTTCATCCACCCATCCATCCATCCCTCCACCCATTCACCCATCCACCCACCCATCAACCCATCCACCCACTCATCTACCCACCCTCCCTCCCTCCCTCCATTCCTCCCTTCCACCCATTCATCCACCTATCCATCCATCCATCCATCCTCCTTTCCTCCCTCTCTCCCTTCCTCCTTTCCTTCCCTCCCTCCTTCCTTCCATCCATCCATCCATCCTTCTATTCATCCACCCATCCATCCATTCCTCCATCCATCCACCCATCCTCCCTCCATCCTCTCTTCCTCCCTTCCTTCCCTCCCTCCCTCCTTCCTTCCTTCCATCCATCCATCCACCCATCCATCCTTCTCTCCATCCATTTATCCACTCATCAACCAATCCACCCTTTCTGAGTGCCTTTGATGGGCTGGACATACCACATTTACTATTGACTTTGGGACCTAACCTCTATTTAATATGTAACTCTCTTATGTCACTTATTTCTAAAACCAACTCTTGCAGAGGCTTAACATTAAACAAGAAAGTAAAAACCTTAGAAATTTCCTATCTTCCTCTAAAGATTTAAAAATTATAGTGAAGGCAGAATATATTGCACGTTTGGATACCTGCGTATAAAATTTTTCTTTTTCTTTTTTTGCCAAGTTCGTAAGTTCCCCAACTTTACTGATTCTAAGAATTACTGTTCAGAATTCAGATTCTTGGAGGTTAAAAACCATGGATAATTCCCAAGGTTTTCAAAGGTAGGTTTTTTTAATACCATTTTTTGGCCTCACGTTGATTTTAAAATAATCCAAATGTCCATTTGCTGAAGAGTGGAGAAATAAAATATGGTACATCTATAAAATGGAATATTATTTTGGCCATAAAAAGGAATGAAGTACTGATATATGCTATAATGTGGATGCACCAGGAAAGCATTAAGCTAAGTGAAAGAAGTCAGTTATAACAGACCACATATTATGATTCCATTCATATCAAGTGTCCAGAATAGGCAAATTTATAGAGACACAAAGTAGATTTAGTGGCTGGTAGGGCTGGGAGTTGGCTGGGAGGATGAGGGATGTGATGGCTTAAAGGGTATGATAGCTTGTAACAGGCCCTGCTTCTGGGATGCCCAATGTTGCCCGATTGAAGTCAAGAACCACACAATTATCTCCAGGTAGAAACAGAGCCAAGTTATCCTGGTTCTCTTTGCCTAGGAAGAGATGCTGGCACACGATTACCAACACAGCCTCCTCACTCACATATCCTTATAGCTCAGGGGCCTCAGTTTCCCCTTTTGCTCCTTTGTGAGGATGAAAAGTGTCAACGGACTGACAGAAGGTTGCACAGTCCCCTTTCTCCTGGGGCTGCTGATAACAATGCATTCCAGGGCCAAAGAAGGAGCAGGTAAAGGTGGGTCCACATTCATTGCCTTTTTCGTTTTTCCCAGGATGGCCAATTGCACCACGCCCCACATGCATATGGAGGCCATTGCTCGTTTATTCTCGACCTCATATCTAGAATAACGCTATCCAATAGGATGTCCTATCATGATGGAAACATTCTAATTGTCTACTATGGTAACCACTAGCCACTAGTGGCTATTGAGCACGTGAAATGTGGCTTGTGCAGCTGAGGAGTGGAATTTCAAATTCTGCTTAATTTACATCTAGTTGTATATATGTTATTTACAAGGTTGTACCATCACCACCACTATCCAGTTTCAGAACATTTCCCTCAACCCAGAAGAAACCCTGTACCCATTAGCAGCCACACCCATTTCCCACTCCCGCCACCAAACCCCTGGCAGCCACTAATCTACTTTCTGTCTCTAGGGATTGGCCTATTCTGGACATTTCATGTAAATGGAATCATACAGTAAGTGTCCCTTGTGTCTGGCTTCTTTCACTTAGCGCGTGTTTTCAAGGTTCATCCTTGTAGCGTGCATCAGCACTTCATTCCTTGTTACGTCCAAATAGTATTCCTTTGTACGGACACACAGCACTTAGTTTATCCATTCATCATATTTAATGTTACTTAGTTTACATTTAAATTTAAATGATCACTTGTTGCTAGTGGCTACCGTATAGGTCACTGAAGATCTAGCACAAGAGGAATAAGATTGTTGAAGCAGATCAACTGGTGAGATCTGAGATCCAGCCCGAGGCATGGCCCCCTGGTTTGGTTAACCAACACTATGTTTTTTTGTTTACTTGTCTACCAAATGTGAGTGAGGGATGGATTCCTCCCAGCCCTGAAATTCCAAGACTCTATAATGTTTTATAGAGCAACTCTTTACCCTTAATGCAGGAGGTTGGATTCTGGTTGGAAATTGTGTATCTTAGGACCACCCAAACTCATCTGAATTGTTTGAAGCTGTCTCCTGATTGGATACGTGAGGGAAGTACCAAGGATTTTCTCAAGTTTCTTCTATGTCTGATGGTTTAGGTACTCTGTCCTTGGGGGTCACTGGGGACATGATTTCTCCCCCTGGGTCTCTGAGATCTGGGTAGATGGTTACCTTGAAGACCTTCTTGGCCCAGGTCCTGAAAGCCTCTTCCTGCCCACAGAGCTCATCCCCCTCCCTCATCTTCAGGATCCTCTCCCCACCCAGCTCTTCCAGGAGGGTGTCCACGGCGTGTCCAAAGGCGCAGAAGTGAGGGTATGCCCGCGAGCCAAGGCCAAACACGGAGAACCTGCCAAGAAGACAACAGAAGTTCCAGGCTAGGGGACTAGGGAGGTGTTGCGGGGGGGTGTCTGGGGTTATGGACTGTTATGTCCCCCCAAATTCATATGTTGAAGCACTCTCTCCCAATGTGACTATATTTGCAGATGGGGCCTTCAAGGAGGTAACTGAGGTCAAATGAGGTCATAAGGGTGGGGCCCTAATCCAATAGGACTGGTGTCCTTTAAGAAGAGGGAGAGGCACCAGAGAGCTCTCTCTTTTTCTCTCCCCCCACCACACGCTCACAGAGGAAAGGCCACGTGAGGACACAGCAAGAAGGTGGCTGTCTGCAAGCCAGGAAGAGACGGCTCACCAGAAACCAATCCTACTGGTACCTTGATCTTGGACTTTTAGCCTCCAGAACTGTGAGAAAATAAATTTCTACTGTTGAAGTCCCCCAGTGCATGGTATTTTGTTATGGCTGCCCAAGCAGACAAAGACCTCTGGTATCTCCAGAAGGATGGCGTTTAGCCCGTGATGGTCAGACTACCCCAAGCTCATCTGGGGAAGGCCGTCTTTAAGCCTGGGAGCCCCCAGCCCTCTCTCCCTTCCTTCTGGTCTCTGCTAGGTATTACTGTCCTCAAGAGAAAAGTCCCAGTTGGTCCTAAGGAGGATGAGTTGGGGACAGTGGTGACCCAGAACAATTGGCTGTTTCTTGTGTGTCCACTTCTAAGCTGGACTAATTGGGGAAATGAGTCTACATTAGAGGAAGACTTGACTCTACTCATGATACAATCAGGTTAGTTTTAAGTACAAAGAGAATGAAAACCCTAGCATAGCAGTTCTAGGGGACCTGTGTTAACGAGGAGATCAGGACTTGTCATTAACTCATCCAGCGTTGGTGTGTAAACAGGTTCTTCTAAAAGGGATCGAAAGGTTTATAAATATGCTGGCTCCACCCCTTGCAATACCTGTGAAATCGATTTGCTTCACAAAGTGTCTTTGCATAGATACCACCAAGAAAGTGTCGGAGTTTGAATCAACGGGCGTCAAGTTAATGAGATTTTTCTGAAGTCTGGGAAGTGGAGGGCTGTGTCCCAGGTGGCCCCTCAGTCCTGCAGAGACTTGATGTCACATTTCCAGGACTCGGTCCTGGCTGTGGGTCTTGTCATTGGGACTGGATGGACAGGTTTATAAGTGGGATACGAACAACACCCCAGCTTGCTGCTTTCCCATGTGGGAGGGTTCCGCGGTGACTGCCAGTTCAGACAAGTCAAGGAGTGGGGCTATGTAGCCTACTCCTTACAGGGTCTGGCTCTGCTCTTGAATCTCTTTTTTAGAATGATGGAGCCAGGGTGGTGAAAGATTGCGATGGAGGATGAGGGAAGGAGGTGGGGCAAGTTGGGAAGGGACCCTCTGTTATTGGAGAATGAATTTGAGTTGGGGTCCAGGAGTCTCAGAGATCAAGTGAAGGTTAACATAGGTTAATATCTACTCCTTTTAAATCTACATTTATGCTTTTCACCTCATTCTCCTCTCCTCTCCTGCCCTTCTTTCCCTGGGGTTCCAGAGCCTTTCCAAGGGAAGGATGTGGGATTAGGTAGCATGTTTCCCCAGCAGTCCTTCACCCACAATCCTCCTTTAGCTGGATTCCTCACCTTTTCCCCGCAGGGCAGTGGCCTGACAGGTGGAAAGAGCCGGTGGCCAGCAGAGGACTGGTTAAAGGATGCAGGAAGCAGCACTTCTGCCTCCCAGCCATCCCTTAGCCTAACACAGATTTGGAAACTCTTCGCACTAGTCATGCCTTGCGGTTAAGGCATTGTTCCCCGAACCTCCAATATTTATTACGTTCGAGACACCCGCCATACTTGACTACCACCCATACTGTTATTTACTTAGTAGTGCTGTTTACTTTGCTTTTAATTTGTACTCACTGGCTATTCAAACCCACTGGTGTTCACTAAGAGTTGGTCTGGGTGATTCATTCATTAACAAGCTTCCTGATGCACCTGAAGGCCTGTGTCACAGCCACTTCCTAGGTTCACATTTCATCACAGTCTTCATCTTATGGTTTCAAAATTCCTATTTTAAGCTTCCAAAACAGAAGTTGGCAAACTTATTATACATGGGGCCAGACAGTAAATATTTTCAGGCTTGTAGGACAAGAAGGAAAATCAAAGCTATTATGTAGATACCCATATGACAAAAAAGAAAATATATTCCTGCATAATTTTGGACAAAATTAAAAATACAATAATAATAGTTGCTCGGTACAATTTTTTAGTTATATATGTCTACTAATGAGAAGAATGGAATTCTTTTTTGGGGGGATAGCATTTTGCTTAATTGGGGTTCAAAGGTAATGTTTTCTATCATCAAATAAATTGTAATTGTTCTTCTGTAAAAACCAGTCTGAGCTCATGGTCTGTACAAAAGTATACAGTGGCCAGGCTGAATTTGGCCCATGGGCTGTAGTTTGCCAACCCCTGCTCTAAGCCTTGATAGATTTAGTAAGGGAAAAATAGGTCTGACCGTCAAACCATGGATGTTTCAACGTCAAGCTAAGGAAAATGAACTGATGTCAAAACCCATCAGTTCAAGGGTGAACCCTAATGTAAACTATGGGCCCTGGGTGACAATGGTGTGTCAGTGTAGCTTCACCAGTTGTGTAAATGCACCACCGTGGTGGGGGATGCTGATGGTAGAGGAGGCTGTGTGTCTGTGTGTGGGTGGGGGTGGGGGTGGGCAGGGAGTATATGGGAAATCTGTGCCTTCTCCTCAATTTTGCTGTGAAGCTAAAACTGCTTTAAATAAATAAAGTTTATTAAGAAGCGTACTGATGGGCACTTTCCTGGTGGTCCAGTGGTTAGGGCTCGGCACTTTCACTGCCATGGCCCCGGGTTCGATCCCTGGTCAGAGAGCTAAGATCCCGAAAGCCGTGTGACTCAGCCAAAAAAAAAAAAAAAAAAAAAAAAAGAAGGGTACTGATGAAAACAATACTTGAATATCTAGGAACCCTGTGATCTCTATCGTCTGCTAAGCACTGTCCTGAGCCGGTGTGGAGAAGGTTCAGTTGGTGAAGGTCTAAGAGATTCGTGGCCGGGCCTGAACACACTGCTTACATCAAGCCTCATCTTGACCAATGTCTGTCAAACCAAGGGCTTGACATCCAGTTTTCTTTCTTTCCAAATACCCATTAAATCATATTCACAACCATTGAAATATAAAACCTCTGTCCATGTGCCATCTAAAATGCTCTCCTGGGACGTGACTGTGCTTTAGGGTGACGCGAGGTCAGGACAGTAGTTTTTTGAATCTGACTGCACATTGGAGGCAATTAGGGAGATTTAAAAAAAGAGAAAAAGCAATGCTTGGGTCCAATTTTAGACCAACTACATCAGAATCTCTGGAAGTGGGGCTTGGTTATCTGTATACTGCAAACACCTCCAGGTGATTTTGATGAGCACCCAAGGGTGGGAACCACTGGGTCATGGTAGTGTGTCCCCAGAAGAGAGGAGAATGAGATGAAAAGCATGAATGTAGATTTAAAAGGAGTAGATATTAACCTATGTTAACTTTCACTTGATCTCTGAGACTCCTGGACACCAGCTCAAGTTCATTCTCCAGTAACAGCACTTACAAAGGGAGCTCGCTGAGTGACGCGTGGGGCACTAACATCCTTCAGCACAAATGATGTGAAATTTGTGTGATGGGGCGAAACTCGGGTGACAGGGGCTCTGAAGTAGTGTGATAGGACGAGGTCACAGGAGGGGTCCAGGTAGTGTGCTTTAATGGGGGCAGGATGTCCCCAAAGAGCCAGAGTGCAGCTGGTTATTCGAGGGATAAACAGACATGGAAGGGAGACCCCCCCCCCCGCCCCCAAGAAAGAGCCCACTTTGTAACTCAGTCCAATTCCACGAGAGCCTTCGTCATCCCTGACACCCGGGCCCCTCGCTCACCTCACATTCGCCAGGGGTCCCGCGCTCTCAAAGTTGTCTCTGAGGTCCGGCCCATCGCCCGATGATTTGCGGGAGTCGGAGTAGGAGGAAACACTGTTGAAACGAACCTTGTAGCTCCTGCCAAGATGAAAGAGAGTCGGTGAGCTCTGGCTTGGAGCCCTCTCCTGGGGTCAACACCCGATGGCTCTCCAAATCACCAGTCCTGGTTCTAGGGCCTTCCTTTGGGTCTTGAGTGAGACCATAGCACACCTATGGCTTTGTCTAGAATGTATCAACTCACCCTTGCCTGCCAAAAATGACACCTAGACATCATTTGATGCTACGTGTTGGTGGTTGCCAAGGGGAGGGGGTGGGGGGAGGGATGGAGTGGGAGGTTGGGGGGAGCAGATGTAAGCTTTTATATACGGAATTGATAAACCACAACGTCCTACTGTATCAGCACAGAGAACTATATTCCATATCCTATGATAAACCATAATGGAAAAGAATACGAAAAATAATGTATATATGTGTATAACTGAATCACTTTGCTGTACAGCAGAAATTAACACAACATTGTAAATCAACTATACTTCGATAAAAAGGTATTAAAACTGAAAAAAAAAAAGTTTTGGACCACACTTGAGAGAAAGAACAGGAAGAACAGTCCATTCCTTAGCCCATCAGACCACGTTTCCTTGCTTCCCAAATTTTAATGAGTACAGGAATCATTCTGAGATCTGGTTAAGCAGCACATCCTAATTCAGTAGGTCCAGGGTAGGGCCTCAGATTCTGCATTTCTCACAGGAGATGCTGCTGGTCTCCTCTCCTCACACGGAGTAGCCAAGAACTACACTCGTGCTGTCTACTACCGTAGCCGTTGGCTGTGCGTGGCTATTTAAAGTTAAATTCACTCAAATTCAATACAATGAACCATTCTGTTCGCCACGTGCTCTAGCCTCGTGTCAAGTTCTCAACGGCCATGAGTGGTTCGTGGCTGCCGTACAGGATGGTACAGATATAGAACATTTATATGCCTGTAGAAAGGTTTATTGGATGGTGCGGGACTACCCCATTCAACATTCTCTTTCTTTTTAAAAACGTTTTTCCATTTTTAAAAATTGAAGTATAGCTGATGTACGATATTAAGTTACAGGTGTGTAATATAGTGATTCACAATTTTTAAATGTTATATACTCCATTTATAGTTATTATAAAATATTGACTATATTCCCTGGGTTGTACAATATAACACTGTAGCTTATTTTATACGTAATAGTTTGTACCTCTTAATCCCCTATCCCTGTCTTGCACCTCCCCCTTCCCTCTCCCCACTGGTAACCATCACAACATTCTCTTTCAATAAAGTTTTGGTCTTTAGACATTTCAAGGGTCTCTCACATTTCACATTTCAAGTAAACTGAAAAATGTTCAGCACTGACACAGCCTGAAAAGAGAATGGATTTCTTATGAAGTTGTTTCAAAGGGGAAGAAAGGTGTCATTGGGACCTCAGCATCAGAGGCTCAGGAGCCTCGAGATGTAAAAAAAAAAAAAAAACCATGAATGGTTTTCCAGTTTTCCTTTAAAAGTGGTAAGTCTTGTTCTCAGATAAGGCAAAGACCAAACCAAACCAAACCAAACCAAACATGTCTCCAAGAGCAACAAAACAAAATAAACCCCCAAACTAAAAAACTCCATAAAACTCTCAAATCAAAACCCCAAACACGAAAAGTCAACACACAAATCTGAGTGCAAAAGACAAAAAAAGAAATTGCACATTCTGGCAGCAGAGTTCCTAAGCTGGATGTTCTTCAAAGTTTTCGCTCCAGCATCAGGAAAGTTCTAAATATATGTAAGTGTATTTGCTGCCCTAAAAATAGTCTCACATTGAGTCACTTCTCCAAATACGTCCTGTAACATATCAGGGGGTGGCTGTGTTGTTAGTGTGGGAAGGACGGTTGACGGTTGTGGGGTAAAAATAACAGCACTTGTGTTTGTATGAGGCTTGAGGTTTTTCCAAATGCGTTCCTCTTTGTTATTATCCTTCGATCCTTGCAACAGCTCCCAGAGGTGGTTGGGGCAGAGGTAGTTTCTCCCCATTTGGCAGATGAGAAAGACGAGGCCCAGAGAGGTCAAGCAGCTTGCTCAAGGTTACTCAGTGTGTTAGTCTCACGGCCTGTGTTAGAACTCAGGTCTCCTTGAGACCTGGGTGTGGCCTTGGATGCTGCAGTATTGGGCATGCGCACACATACCTACCAACATGCACACAAGCGCTCACACCACTCACGCACACACGTGAATGCAAGGCATACACGTGCACACATTCGTGTGCACGCACATGCACAGGCGAGTGCGCGCACACACATGTTCTACCTGCGCTGGCTGTCACGGGCTGCAGCCAGACCGTGGACTTCTGTGTCACCTCGGGGGAGGGGAGGCCCTTTACGGGGAAATAAACGCAAGGGTTCCGGGTACCTAGAGGGGAGAATGGATGGTGCCCTATCTCTCCCTGAAGGAGGGGTGAGGGGGACCTACTGGAGGCCACCAGGATAGGGTGGGAAGGAGAGAGGCAGGGAGAGGGAGGACTAAGATGTTGGCCTTGAGCACAGAAGGAAGGCTGACCACCAGGGACTCAGCTGTCCCCTGGATATGGAATGTAGGCAAGTTTGGCAATGTGTGCTTGGCTGAAAGAAAACCAAGAGGGATGCTGTGCAGCACACAGCCTCTAACCACCAGCCAGCCATGGCATCCAGTGCTCAACTTAAGACCTGTTCCGTGGTGGAGGAAACACTGAGATGCTCCCACAGAAAGGTAGCTCTGTGTGCACACGCCTCATGTTCTCTACTTCGGGGGGATTTAAGGGTTTTTCAAGGGTAATTTTGGTTACGGGTGTTTGTCACCTTATGAAATATCTTTAGAACCGAACCCCATGTTAGATGCCGTTTTACCAGGAACATCTTTTGACCTCAGGCATTTTTCACCTTATGAGATATCCTTTTCTTTTTTTTTTTTGCCTGCACTGCATGGCTTGTGGGATCCTATAGTTCCAAACCAGGGATTGAACCCAGGCCCTCAGCAGTGAAAGTGCCAAGTCCTAACCACTAGACAGCCAGGGAATTCCCGAGCTATCTTTTGAGGTCAGCCTCCACGTTAGTGGATGCAACTCCATCAGATGGAAAAGTTCTAGGGAAAGAAACTCACTGATTCTGAATGTAGGTTTCCAAAGGGCGGCCATGGTAAGAACTGGTATTTACACAGTGCACAACTTTTCA
Source organism: Monodon monoceros (assembly GCF_005190385.1). Taxonomy (NCBI): domain Eukaryota; kingdom Metazoa; phylum Chordata; class Mammalia; order Artiodactyla; family Monodontidae; genus Monodon; species Monodon monoceros. The sequence goes on from NW_021703765.1 coordinate 75,412,763, forward strand.
TAGGACGCTGACATCTGTTTTCTAATTTGATTCTTACAGATTAGAAAATTCATGCAGATGGAATAAACCCAGGGTGATGGAAAAAGAAACTCAGGCACAGGGCTGTGAAGTGACCAAAGACCAAATAATCCGCCCCAGAGGACGACAGACGCCCACCGGCTAAAATCAGTCACAAATGAACTTCAGGTCACAAAACTACCCAGAACTCAGATGTGAGCCCCAGATGCCAAAAGACAATTTTCAGTTACCCTCACAGGGTGTCATGTGACGCTGGCGGGTCTTTCACTTACTTCCTTTCCTCGTGCACAGAGTTGGGGTGCCTCATTTCCATCAAGGCGCAGCCAAATTTCTGGAGGCCGAAAGAGACAAGCAAAATGTAAGGCAGGCGTGATTAAATCTGGAACGGGGTTGGGGAGAGGCTCTGGGGACCTAACCGGCAAAAGGGGAGCCTGATGCCCGGGGGCCAGGGCATCAGGGGCTCAGGCTGGGCAGCAGCGCTGCATGTGGAAGAGGGCTGTTTATAAAGGGCTACAGGTGTGGACTCCCCTCACCTCCCCGCAGCACACAAATCCCCTTTGTGGCTTTCTACAAAAATACTGTCCCTGCTTCTTTCATCTGGAGCAGGGGACACCAAGCTCTTGATTGCAGCATCCATTCCAAAGAGGTAGCTCACTCAGGTGACAGCGTTTTCACTAGGGATCGGCTAGTCAGTGGACACCCATAGACTGAAGACTTGGAATTGTCCTATCTTGGCAGAACTTGGACCCAAACTGATGTCACTGGCTTTGAGGCTTTGGAGGATTTGCTACTGAATAGCAGGTGTAACCGATGCCCCTCTTTTCTGCTGATGGAAATACGTGCCAGAACAGGTAGAAGCTCATCTCACCTCCCCATTCTCAGGGGGGTCTCCATTTCCAAAGGTGCTGGTAACCACCAGGGCCAGAGTTTCATGCTCCAGGTGTACAATGTCATATTCTTCCATGGACATCACCTACGTGGCAGAATGGGGGGTGGGGAGAGGAAGGAAGAAGGTGATGAGAAGAGAGAAGGGGTAGGAGAGAACAAAGTGATGGGGGAAGAGAAGAGAGAGAGGAAGACGATGAGTCATCTTGAGCCATCTCCTTTGGAAGGAGATCCAAAGGTACTGGGGGCCACTATTTCCATGGGCTCAAGTGGGTAGAACTAATAGCTTGTTGGCAGTGTGGGACCTTTCTGTGGTCACCTGTGGCCTGAAGGACTACAGAGAGTCTGGGGCAATGGGTTGGCTGTCAGTAAAGACAAATCTTTTTTTTTGTTTTTTGTTTTTTTGCGGTACGCGGGCCTCTCACTGTTGTGGCCTCTCCCGTTGCAGAGCACAGGCTCCGGATGCACAGGCTCAGCGGCCACGGCTCACGGGCCCAGCAGCTCCGCGGCATGTGGGATCCTCCCGGACCGGGGCACGAACCCACATCCCCTGCATCGGCAGGCGGACTCTCAACCACTGCACCACCAGGGAAGCTCCCGTAAAGACAGATCTTGATTAAGACTCCTGGGCTTCTTACAACCAAAGGATGCTGGAATCTTCTTGATCACATTTAGGCTGGGAATGACCCAGCTGGATTTGACCAATTGTCTGCTCCGCTTCCTTTCTAATCCTCCGTCCAGCAGTGTGGAGGACCTGGGCCAAACAGGTCTGAGATACCCGCCTTAAGGAAAGATTGTTTTGCCCTATATCTTAGCATTACTTGAGCAACATTTCTCAAAGTAGGTTCTAGGGAAGGCTAGTCTCCTGAGATGCTCTTTAAAAGTAAGTGATCCGGGCTTCCCTGGTGGCGCAGTGGTTGGGAGTCCACCTGCCGATGCAGGGGACGCGGGTTCGTGCCCCGGTCAGGGAGGATCCTGCGTGCCGCGGAGCGGCGGGGCCCGTGGACCATGGCCGCTGGGCCTGCGCGTCGGAGCCTGCGTGTCCGGAGCGTGTGCTCCGCGACGGGAGAGGCCACAGCGGTGAGAGGCCCGCGTACCGCAAAAAAAAAAAAGAAAAAAAAGTAAGTGATCCATAAGCAAACATCTTTGGGAAACATTTATATTCTCTCCTCTCCTCTTCTGGGAATGATAACACGTAGGTGCAGATTAAAGGCTCTGAGAATTCCTGCAGCAAAGAAACCCACTGAATTGTATTAAAGGCAGAGCTTCCCAAACTGACTCCAGAATTGTCTTTCATAAACTTTCTAATATTTTGCTCTTGGGATGGGGGTTATGATTCCCGGACTCCTGGAGGGTTCCCAGGGAGAGAAGCATCAGAGTCCGCTGAAACATATGCAAATGTGCGTGAGTGAGTTGATGGGCATCTTCAGATGTGCTATCACCCATTCTCAAAGGATTCTTCTTTGCTGAATTCCTTCTCTCCCCTCCCCAACTTTACCATGAAGGGTCAGAGAGCTGGCACTGCCCCCTACCCACCTTGGCGTCAAAGGCATGTTTGAAGATCTCACACAGGGTTTTGGCATAAGCCTGCGATTTGCCCGTCTCTGTGGCGTACAGGATGGTAGCCTTGACCCTCTTGGCCATGGCTTGTCCCATCAGCTTGGCTGAGAACTTGACGGCTCTGGAGGGGAGAGGATGGAGAGGAAAATGGGAAATGCAGAAAGGAGGGAGGATGACACGCTGGGACTTTTGGGCAAGAACTATGATCCATGAACTTTCTCTCCTAATCTTTGATGGCTTCAGGGATACTCAAAGTGTAAGTTTAGGTGCCATATTGATCCCTTTCTTAAGTCACTCCAGACCAACTGGTCATGAGCTAACATGGTTAGTTTTATTAGTTTGTTACTTGATTAATTGATCCCGGTCTTGAGAACCTTGGTTTGCCAAGCATTGCCCCAAAAGATGATGAGTCATTCCTTCACTCATTTGTTCATTCATCAAGTGTTTGTTGAGTGCCTAGCTATGTGCCAGGCATTGTTATAGGAATGGAAACACAGAGAAATGGCTGTCATGGGGCTTACATTCGTGTGTGTGTGCATGTGTGTGTGTGAGCGTGTGCGTGCGTGTGTGTGTGTGTGTGAGAGAGAGAGAGAGAGGGAGAGAGAGGGAGAGGGTGGGGAGAGAAAGAGAGAAAGAGAGAGAGAGAGAGAGAGAGAACGAATCACTAATAAATCAGCAGGTACTGAGCTAGAAGGGATTTTAGAGGTTCATAAATCCACAAAAGAAGGACCAAGTCTGGTTGAAGCAGCCATGCACATCCAGGGTCTTGCAGAGGCTGAAACTTAACAGGCACTAAATACGTATCTATCAAAAGAAGGAATGGATTTTAAACATACTGCTACCACCAAAGCCCTGGGGAGTTTAAATGTCAAGTCGAGGCTCTTTCTAGTTAAATGGAGAATTCAGAACCAGTGTTTCTTCCTTCCCATCTATGAATGCCTGGGCTCACCTTCCGAGCAAGCATCCCTGTTCTAACTAGGAATCTCAGAGTAGACAAATTGCTAGTTACCCCCACCTGGGGATTATCGGTGGTAAATTCATCATTTTTTAGAATCAGGGAAACCACCCACGCTGCGGAGCTAAGGGGGGAGAAACAGAAGAGAATAAAAAGTGCCTGGAGGGTTCCCTTTGAATGATCAGATTGTACAAAAGCATCTATAATTAACTCCCATTGTTTCTACCCGGAACTTAACAGCGCAATTAATTCTTTAGATTTTTCCCTCCCTTCTTCCCTCAGAAACAGTTTGAACTGAACTGAAGCCAAAGGCTGCTGTCCCTGAGAATTTGTGATGCTCTTGTTGGGGAAAGAATGGCTGCTGATGCATTCTTGCTTGGCTGCAGATAAAGTTAGGTGGAAGGAGAAAGGGGAGGGAGGGAGAGAAGGGAGAGATCCTGTGGACCATATTAGTGGAGCCAGGATCTAGGTTTCAGTCCCTGCAAGATCTACCAGTCACCTGTTGAGAGCTGGACCCGAGGGGCTGAGGAAAGTGACTAAGTAGCTCGGTGCATACTAGCCCCTCTGCCAAAAAGTGAGCTCCAAATAGAGGGTCTCTGCTGAGTGGATGAGGGAGTTCTCTATCTTTAGACAGAAAGCTGGCATCCCCATTAAACCATCTGTCAACCCCACCCCACTTGTCAGACGGTCCCCTGGCTGACCACGAGTTCTTTAGGACAGTTACTCTTCAAAAGCCTTGGTCCCTAACCTGCTTCCCTCCCTCCTTTTCTCAGTGAAGTCTTATTCATTTCATTCTTCAGCTCAATTGTCATCTCCTGCGGGAAGCCCCTTTTGACCTCCCAAACTGGCTGACGTCTATTTTATGGCCCCATGAATCGTTCCTTGGTGGTAGCTGTGAGCTTCATGAGGGCGGGACCACATTATCTGGCTCATCATGGCATCTCTGGAGCCCAGCACAGTGCTGGGCACCGAGTAGGCACTTAGTATCCATTTGTTGGCTGAATGAGTGAATGAGCGAGTGAAATGAGACCCAGCCCTGGGCGAGAGGCCTCTCTAGGCAGTGGTGGGCTGGAGCCAGCTTGTCCTAGCTCCTCCCGACTCTGGCTTCAGTGACTTCCTGTTGAGAGCTTGAAATTGGCCACAGTGGGAGTATTTACACCACGGAAACTGGCAAAGGTTACAAATCTGTTATCATTATTATGGCCAACTTTACTAATTGGAGAGCTGGTTTATCAACACAACACTGTCTCCAGGACAAGAAATTAGGAAAGTGGGGGGAGGAAAGTGAGGTTGGGAAGGAGAAGAGTCATGGTGATGTTTGCATCCCAGACTCGGAGGCAAAGGAGGCACGAGGGGGTTGGAGAAAATGGAGAAATCATGTCACACAAGAGGGCAGAGGTGCAAGCATGTTTCCAGCCTTCTTTGCTGGGGCTCTCTGAATGTGGGGGCACATCCATCCCCCATCCCCACCTACTTTAGGAGACTTACTCTGCCAGCTTCTTGAAGCCAATGGCTCGCCGCTTTGTGGGGGTCCCGTTGGTACCTTTCCAGATGTGGGTGTTCCAAGGGTCAGGCTGGGAAGAGAGGACTATGGTCACTGCAGTGAGGGACCCTGGCTCCTCTTGGGAGTTGCTCAGGGCCCCCTGGGGGCTTGTGGCTGTCCAGCTACGTCCAACCCTTAGCCCTTGAAGGGAACGATTCTGTCAGTGGCGACCCCAGGGGTCCTGACACAGAGTGGCTGGTCCAGCCTCCCTGCACTGTCCGGCTAGACCTTCCCGCTCATCCCTCAGAACCCCTCTCAGACACTCTCCTCGTGACCCCGGACTACTCATTTCATCTCCATTCGTCTTTCAGCTTGAGCTGTGCTGTTCAACATGGTGGCCACACTTGAGCATCCGAAACGCAAGTTTGAGTTGAGACGTGCTCTAATCGTAACACACACACCGGATATTGAAGACTTAGCACGAAAGAGGTGGGGAGGGGCAGGACCTGGTATTCGAAGGAGGGGGTGAGTCGGTAGTTGAGCATCTCTTGGTGGAAGACGGGGGTGATGCTGCCAGACATGGGGGGCACGATCCACACCCAGTCAGCGGGGCAGCCTCCCCGGCAGTGGTATTCATTCTCCATGTGCTTAATGAAGGACTCGGTGGCAGAGTGGTGGTCAACGATGGTCACTTTGTCACTCTGTGGGAGGAGACGGGACAAGGAGTCAGGAGGAAAGAGCAGCTGGGGTATTTTGGGACTCCCCTGCCCATAGAGCAGTGTTTCCCAAAGGCTGGTCCTGGAGATGATTCTAGGCAGGTGATTCTCTGCATTGTTCTTTCAATCCTGATTAGACCCAGGAGAAACACCTCTCTTGCCAATCTTCCTCTGTCCTTTCTCCTTCTCTTTTTTTTTTTTTAATGAGAGAGGAAGCTCAGGCAACTAGAATCCAACAACTTTGTGTTGTTTCCCTGTGTGTATTTGTTTATATATTTATTTAAATTTACAATTCTCTTCTATTTATGGCAAATGGTACTGGCTCTCCATTTATGATGGTGACACAAAATCCTCTTAAAATAAACAATTTTAAGTAATAAGGATGAGTTTATTAAAATGAAAACAAGTCAATCACAGCAGAGCTGGGTGGACTGAATGTCCGCGTAACCCAGCCGCAGGGCCCGTTGTAGTCGGCTGGCTTGGATTCTCACCTTGCCCAGGCAGTGTCTTCCCTTTCTGCCCACAAAACTCTGTCCCTTTCCTGCACTTTTCTTTTCCAATCATTCATCTCACTCACACCTCTGCTGCCTCTGGCTCGCCAATCTTCGTACCAGTCCACCAAAGCCCTCCTTCATTTTCAACAATTCCTAGAACTTCACGCCTCCACGGTAGAGAGGGAAGGGAGGGGGCTTCCTTCTCCCTCATCCCATCTCAACTGGTCTCTTCCCTGGGATATACATTCCCCAGTATACCCAGTCTCCCTATTCCTGACATGGGGACCTATGGTTTATATTCATGTCTATACATGATTTGATATGTTCATTCTACTGCCTGTGGATGCCTCCCATGTATGTCTATGAGGGTCTAGCTTCCCAAACCATCACCCTCAGAGGACAGAGCTGGTCTCTACTACAGAGAGTGACCTCTATTCTGTGGGCCTCCTGGTTTGCCCAGGAGAATCCCAGATTATGCCTTTGTACTGTTACAATTATTAGTGGTGCCCCCCATTTGCTCTCAAAAGTGTCATGGTTTAGCCGATAATTTTTAAAGCTATCATACTGCATATAATAGCCTTTATCATGGAGCCACATGCATTGGGGGACCTATGCTTCTGATCATGACGATGAGTATTTGTTTCTGTTAGGTGAAAGTCTGAATGCCTAAGAAGTGGCAAGACACAGATGATGCCTGCCATTTCTTTTTTTTTTTTTTTGGCCACACCACGCGTCCTGCAGGATTTTAGTTTCCCTACCAGGGATGGAACCCATGCCCCCTGCGGTGGAAGTGTGGGGTCTTAACCACTGGACCACCAGGGAAGTCCCAGATGTTTGTCATTTCAATTCTAAAAAATCATAAGCAGGGCTTCTCTGGTGGCGCAGTGGTTGAGAGTCCGCCTGCCGATGCAGGGGACACGGGTTCGTGCCCCGGTCTGGGAGGATCCCACATGCTGCGGAGCGGCTGGGCCCGTGAGCCATGGCTGCTGAGCCTGCGCGTCCGGAGCCTGTGCTCCGCAACGGGAGAGGCCACAGCAGTGAGAGGCCCGCGTACCGCAAAAAAAAATAATAATAAAAATAAATCATAAGCAACAAGTCACAAAACCCCTATCTTTTTGCCTCTTTCTCAAATGGTCCCCACCCAAGATCCATCATGGGGAGAAAGGCATGCATGATGGGAAGTACACCTCACTGGTAGGCAGATCCCTGCAAGGATGGTTCCTGGAAGCTGGGCTCTTGACCTTCTGCCCCGAGACTCTGAAAGGTTTCAGTTCCCCTTTGAGGCTTGGCAGCCAGGAGGTGTGCCCTGGCACTACCTGGAAGCTGTACAGCACTGCGATGTTGATCTCCACCAGCGCCTGGTCCTTCCACAGGGAGGATGTCTTCCTCATGTCCAAGTTCATCTTCTTGGCCACTTCCTGAAAGGGGAAGGAAACACAGACTCATAGGCTGGGGCACCTCTGGATTTCAGACTAAAGAGGGACAGGGCTAGAGTCACCAATGAAATTCTTAATTAATTCATCAACTCATATGCAGACTAATTCACTTACTCAAATTTTTTTTTTTTATTGAGGACCCACTGGTAGCATCAAGAGTCTAGAGGGACTTGGCTGGACCTTTTATTATTGAGCTTACCTTCTAGTGCGGGAGAGAAATAGTTAATATTGTGATGAGTGCTAATTCCTAGGAAGAAAATAAGGTGAGGAAATGGGATAAAGAGGGATATGGGGGCAGGATGAATTGAACCAGGATAGTCAGGGAAGGACCACTGCAGAGGTGGCATACAGGTGAGTCCCAAATGATAAGAAGAAGCAAGACATTTGTAAATCTTGGGAGGGAATGTTCTATGCAGAGAGAACAGCATATGCAAAGACCCTGGGGTGGGATCAGGCTTGCACTGAGGTACAGAAAGGTCAGTGTATTTGGAGGGTAGGGAGCCAGGGGGAGTTGGTGAGAGAGAGATGCAGGACTGGTTACGCTAGATGTGCTAAGGAGTGAGGGTTTTGTTCCAAATATGATGAGGAGGGTCTTTGGGGGACTTTAAGGAGAGATGTGGGTCTGGGAGTGACATGAGCTGCTTTCTAGTAGGAAAAGCTCTCCACCCATCCTGGTCCATCTCCAGAGTGGCTACTGCCTGGAATCTAGATCATGGGTATTTTGAGTTCATGGGGATGCCTGCCTACTCCACTTGACAGATGAGGAAACTGAGGCTCAGAGAGCTGCAGAGACTTGCTCACAGGCCACAGAGCCAGTTAGCCTCGGGGCTGGAGCCCAGGGAGATGCGTAACGCCCAAGACCTGGGAGCGGCTCCCCAGCCAGCAGATTCCTTTAGCAAAACTATTTGGAGAAAACAACTCCTGACATTTAGGTTACAGCTCCAGCTAAGCTGATGTCAGGAGTAGGGAAGAACCAATAGCACATCCATTAATTAGAGCCTGGCTTCTCACTTCCTCTGTCAATTCCAGTCACTTGTGGGAACCTAGGTCTCATTATGGGGTTAGAATGTGAAAATTTCTCCAGTTTGGGTAAATCACTTCCCAGCCCCAGATGTCAACATTTGTACATAATGGCAGTTAGAACTGGAAGGCTGGGGTGGGAGCGTGTCTCATTTAAGTTACCCAGTGACTACTCTTTGCAATTGAAATGTAAGCAGGGATCACGAAAGCAGACATTAATTTACTCTTTTGAGGCTGAGGTGTTAGGGTCTGTTTGGGGTCTTTTAGCGATGATACAAACACAGAGAGTAAGAAATTCGCTGCTTTACACAAATACATATAAAACTTGAGTTATTTTATAAAAGAAGAGAGTGTGTACAGCCAGTCATGCTGCTACTGTTACTTCTACAGCATTATTTTGGTTAAAAGAATAGAAATTAGTTGCAAGAAAGTGCAAAAATATATATATATGACTTTAAAAATTCCCAAATATTACTTGAGCCACATTTCTGTGGAAATGTTTTTTCCTTTCCTGCCAGGAGTTTGTATAAATCAGTGGCTTCCCAGTAGAGTCTTCTGGGGAGCTTTGAAAATTACTGGTGCCCGGGCTCCACCCTGGAGCACTTTCATCCAAATTCTGGGGAGTGGGACCCCAGCATAATAAAACTCCCTAGGTAATTCCAGTGTGTGGCGAGGCTGAGGACCCCTGGTTCTGTTTTCCAGGCCAGCACCCATGGAATTTTTAAAAATTGAGATAAAATTGACATATAACATTATGTGTATTTCAGGTGTGAGAGATATTGGTTTGATACATTTATATATTGCAATATGATTACCGCTGTAGGGTTAGTTAACACCTTCATCCAATCGCATCATTACCATTTCTTTTTTGTGGTGAGAACAGTTAAGATCTAGTCTCTTAGCAACTCTGAAATTTATAACAGTATCATTGTTGAGCATAATCACTATGCTGTGCATTAAATCTCCAGGAATTATTTATCTGCTAGTTGCAGGTTTGTACACTTCCACAACATCTTCCCCAGTTCTCCTGCCCCGCCTCCCCAGCCCCTGGTAATCACCACTCTACTCTCTGTTTTGGGGAGTTTGGCTTTTTTAGATTCCACATATACGTGAGATCACGTAGTATTTGTCTTTCTCTGTCTGATTTATCTCACTTAGCATAATGCCCTTAAGGTCCACCCAGGTGAACACCCATGGATTTTAACAATTTAAACCTCACGCTTGTTTCCGAGTTCGAATTTTGCCCTGTGCTTTATTTACTGTGTGACGTAGGCTCAGCATTTAACTTCTGTTTCTCAGTCTCCTCTTTTGAAACAAGGCCAATCACAGCAGACTGTGGTTCCAGACAACATTTGCTGACAAAACCACAGCAATCCTGACGCTTTCACCAAAGTAGAGCTCCAGGGAGCAGTCCGCCTCAGCACTCTTTTGTAGATCAGTATGACTCAGCCCTGGAGAGAATCAGAACCTCCACCCAGAAATGTACATGGTGGGGAATCACTGTCAAGCCTTGTTTTTTAAGAAAAGAGACCAAAAATGTCCCATGTTCATGGGTCGTTCTCAAAACCTTCTAACAAGGCTTGACACTGACAGGCAGTGCAGTAGAATGCGTATGAACTCGGATCATAAAGCCAGACTGCCGGGGGCGCGGAAGAAAAAAAAAGCCAGACTGGGTTCACATCCCAGCTCTGCCACTCCCTAGCTGTATGATCTTGAGCTCGTCCTCATTTTAACCCTCCCAAAGGCCTCAGTTTCCTCATCTGTGAAAGGGGAATTATCACACCTGGAGGTTGTGGTAAGGATTAAATGAGCACCTAATACACGCAAGGTGCTTGGAGCGCTGCCGAGCACATAGTACACGTACTCTTCTCTTTTTTTGTTTTTTTTGTAGTACACATACTCTTAATGCCACGGAAGGCTTCAGAAAGGCCAGGGGGCATCCCCAGAATTGCAGATTCTGTTTTAACCTCTTCTAGTTTCCAAGCCCCAAAGCTCAGCTATGGGAAAGGACAGCTGAGCCCATCCCCTTTGCCTTCTGCTTCTGCATCATGATGACCAAGAAGGGACTTCACCTCCAGGATGTTGTATCGGGAGCTGTCACAGTAGTCGCGGACGCCAATCTCTGTGCCCATGTACCAGCCACTGAAGGGACAGGCGCTGAACTCCAGGCCGCCGATCTCCAGGAGCATGTTTGACACAGCGGGGAGGCCGTACCACTTCAGCCCAAGGTCCTTGAACCACTCCAACCTGCAGAGAGCAACAAAGCCCAGCTCACCATGGGGCAGGAGCCTCATGGGAAGACACACAGGCGGGATATCCTTAGTCTGGGGATGCTGAAATGCCAGTGAGTGACTGGAACTTACTATGCCAGAATCTAATTCCTTGGCTCATGTGAGACCTGTGGGATCACAGCTTCCACAGCTGGGGCCTGAGAATATGCACTTTAACATGTTTCCCAGGTGATTTGGATGGACATCCAGGCCTGGGAACCATTGCCTTGGGCTGCTGTTTATCTCCTAAACCCACCCTGAAGGTGAATCCAGGAGAAAGTGAGCATTGCTGAGTTCCTTCTGACCTCAGGACCTTTGCACGGCAGTTCCTTCCTTCTCTTTTCCTTCTGTGCCTGTTCAGCTCTTACCCACCTTTCATTCTCAGCTAAAATGCTATTGACTCTGGGAAGCCTTCCCTTATGCCTGATCTGGGTTGGGTCAGGAAGCTTTATGCCTCTAGGTACCATAAAATTTATTTTGCAGCACTTTATTGGAATTAAGTGGTTATTTGGGTAACTGATCTCCTCCTTGAGACTGAAAGCACCATGGAGGCAGGGACCAAGTCATCTACAAAACCCAGCACAATGCCTGGCCCAGACTGGGAATAATAAATAGTATCGAATGAGTGAGTGAATGAATGAATGAATGAATGAAGGCCAAGTTTCACCAGGGAGACTGGGTAAGTTCCCAGATATTGGGCAGTGTCAGGAGCCTCAGGACACTTGCTCCCTCTCCAGGGCCTGGACTAGGGTGAGGCAAGTAAGGCACTAGACTTGGGTGCAAAATTTAAGGGGGCACCAACAAACCCAGGGATCAATATCAATACTATTAATTTATTTACACAATATTCCAAATTAATTCAATGTTTTTTAAAAAAATCAAAATTAATGCAAAAAAAAATCCATGACAAACAAAATATCAAAACTTTAAATAGGGCTTCCCTGGTGGCGCAGTGGTTGAGAGTCCGCCTGCTGATGCAGGGGACGTGGGTTCGTGCCCCGGTCCGGGAAGATCCCACATGCCGCGGAGCGGCTGGGCCCATGAGCCATGGCCGCTGAGCCTGCGCGTCCGGAGCCTGTGCTCCGCAACAGGAGAGGCCACAGCAGTGAGAGGCCCGCGTACCGCAAGAAAAAAAAAAAACAAAAACAACTGTAAATAAAGACAAGCTCCCACCTTGCCCTAACTCGCCTCACTTGTTTCCCCCTAATTTCAGCCCTGACCTGGTCTTTGTTTAAAGTTTTGATATATTTAAAAAGTTAATTTTTATTTAAAAAAATATTACATTAAAATACTATTTACCTTGATGATTGATTTTTTTTTTTTTTTTTTTTTTGGTGCTTCCCCCATCAATTTTGCCCCTGAGGCCAGGGTCTTACTGTGGAGTTTCTTTACTCTCGAAAAGTGTAAATTCTATTTGTGCTGCTGGCCACAGCCCTCACAGCCCCATCCTGGCCCCAAATTGCTTTTGACCTTGAGCTGTGTCAGGTCACATAGAGTTTTAAATGGCTCCCTCTATTTAAAATTTGTGCCCACAACGACACAGGAGGGGCTTCTGCTCTTTCAGCCCTTAGGGTTGGAAAAAGGGCAGGTCCAGGTTGATGCCTTAGGAGTGGGGTAAGGAGGGAGATTTTCTTTTTTTTAATTGAAGTATAGTTGCTGTACAATATTATATAAGTTACAGGTGTACAATATAGTGATTCACAATTTTTAAAGGTTATACTCCATTTATAGTTATTATAAAATACTTGTTATCTTCCCTATGTTTTACTATATCTCCTTGAGGTTTATTTATTTTATACATAATAGTTTGTACCTCTTAATCCCCTACCCCTATATTGCCCCTCTCCCCTCTGGGAACCACTAGTTTATTCTCTATATCTGTGAGTCTGTTTCTTTTTTGTTATATTCACTAGTTTGTTGTATTTTTTAGAGTCTACATATAAGTGATATCATACAGTATTTGTCTTTCTCTATCTGACTTATAAGGAGGGAGATTTTGATTCAGAAAAGATGGTGGTCCCTAGGCTGGTGAAGGAGGAATTATTGATGTTGAGGGAGCCCACCTTGCCCTGGCCCATGATGAGGGTAGGAACCAAGACCCCCTTTCAGCCTCTGTCTGGGCTGGAGAGAGAGCCGGGGGTGCAGGGTTGGGTAGAGAGGGGCACTGGGTAAATCCAACCACCCTCACCCACCCCATGCCAGTCCCTCTTACTTGGGGTGCCTGATGGGCACTTCCAGCACCAGCTCTGGAGGAATCTGGAAGAGCTCAGGGTCATTGCCGTTGGCCTGGAGCAGGAGTGGCAGGACATCGAAGCGGCTTCTTGGGGGTTTCCAGCCCTGCTGGATGCAGATCTGCAACCAGACCCGCCAGGTCAGGCCACCATGCCCCAGACCCTCCAGACACAACAGCAATGGGGGGAGGGGCAGAGGTCCCAGTGCAAGCCCGCCAGCAGCCCCCCTGGAGGCTCTGGGTCACGGCCACCTTCTTTATGAAGTTCCCCTGCCATCATCACGTAACCAGTATAACTGTCTGTGGTCCCACGGGACAGAAAGCAAACGTGTCCTCCAGCCCCTCACTTGGTTATGTTTTCCAGGTCTTCCCTGCCAACTGGGAACTCCGGGAGCAAGGGCTGAACTGACTCTTGCATCTGTGGTGCCCTTGCACAGGGCTGGGCACGCCTACGCACTTGCTCCGGAAGTGTTTGCATCTGGTGCCTAAGACATGAAGAAAATCTACCAGATTTGATGAGGGCAGATCTCTCAGAATGACCACATAAAATGCATCTGTTAGAGCAGCTATCCTATCGAAATATAAAGCGAGCCACATAGTAATTTAAAATTTTCTAGCGGCCACATTTTAAAAATTAAAAAAAAACAAACCCAGAGCAAAACCCAGTGAAAATAATTTAAGTAATATATCATTTACAAAAGTTTTAATTTCAATAATATTTAATTGAATTAAATAATTATGGGGCTTCCCTGGTGGCGCAGTGGTTGAGAGCCAGCCTGCTGATGCAGGGGACACGGGTTCGTGCCCCGGTCCGGGAAGATCTCACATGCCGCGGAGCGGCTGGGCCCGTGAGCCATGGCCGCTGAGCCTGCGCGTCCGGAGCCTGTGCTCCACAACGGGAGAGGACACAGCAGTGAGAGCCCCACGTACCACAAAAAAAAAAAAAAAAATTAAATAATTATGAATTATAGCACGATATTAATTATAGTAATAGTAATTAATTATAGTAACAGTAATTTATTAATACTGTGCTAAAAGCATTACTATATCAAATATTAATATCATTATGTATTAATATATTATTATATATGGCATATATTAATATATTAATAGTAATAATATTAATATATTAATAGTATATTTGACATTAAAATTAAATATGTAATTCATTTATTAATCCAATAAAATATAAAAATTTATAATATATAACCTAATTAAACACCAACTGTTTAATAATAAATTATTAAATAAATTATTAATATATTTAAAGATGTTTAACATAAAATTAACTATACTTATTAATACAATAAATGTATTAATTTATTAACAAATAGAAATAGATTAGCCCGATATTATCCACAATATTATTTTTCAATAGGTAATCAAGATACAAATTACTAATGAGATCTTTTCCACTCTTTTTTTGTTCTCTGTCTCTCAGACCGTGTTATTTACACTTAGGGCATGTCTCAGTTTGGACTCGCCACATTTCAAGTGGTCACTAGCTACATGCAGCCAGTGGCTGCCATACTGGGTGAGGGGTTTTGAAAGTTACAATTCTGTGGTTATGTTTGGGGTGACTCTTTCTGCTGAGTTAGTAGACAGAGGAAGCACAGAAGCGTGGGTTTAGAACATGTTGTGTCAGTGAGGTTTCTGGAGACAGAAGGAGAGGGAGAGGCCATGGTGTTTCTGTTCCGGCGGCCACAAGGACAAGGTCAGCCAAGTATACAGTTAGAGGTCAGCCAAGTGGAGCAGAGAGTCTGGCTGAGGCTAAAAGACACAGGTCTGACTCCTGGTCGCCCTGGTTATAGCCCCCTCCCCAGGATAATAATATTTTAATAAGAAAAGCCACTTCAAATGAAGTCAGCAGCCATGAGGGTGTGGGGTAGCCCTTGGCCTAAGCAGCTCCCTCGTGCAGTGGAGTTTGAGGGGGGTTTGAGGAAAGAACAAAGATCAAGCAGAATGGCGGCTGACAAATAAGGGAGGTACCAGGTCTGTGTGTGTGAGATATTCCAGGCGTGGACTCTGCCTATTATGTCTCCTGTGGGCATAGCTGGTGGAAGCTTCCAGGCCTTACCTGTGCTATCTGTCCACACCACCACCTGGAAGGAACCCTGGATGGGGAGAAGGTGGTATTCGTGTTCCTAGTGGCTTTTATGAACTGACTTGGGCTGCCAGCAACCGTGGTGGTACTGGAGAGTCCAGTCTGTCCAGAGAGGGGTTGGGTAGGTAGAAATGTTGTACAAGGAAATGAACGAAGGGTATGAGTCTGACATATTACCCAACCCAGAAAAGATGATGCCAGACGTGGCTTCCACGTGTAAGTTCCTCTCCTCCCAGGGGAAGGCAGGAGATTGGAACTGTACTTCTAGCTCTTCCTCTGCTCCTTTAGTGGCCTTGGATAATGTGTTTGGCCTTGGTGAGACTCAGTCTACTCATCTGTGAAATGGGGCAATAGTTCCCATCATGAGGGTCGGGCAGGGTAATGGCCTGAAAATGACCAAATGACCAAATGACCAGCAGGACTAGCAGAACCAGCAGGACTAGAGGCAAACAGAGCAGGAACTCTGGAGATGAGTAAGCTGTACCTCACCGACCACTCTCCCTACGATAATATTAAACTAAGAAAAGTCTGTGGATAAAGACAGTTTAGGAGGATAAAGTCTGTGGATAAAGACAGTTTAGGAGGATGAGAGACCAGCTGGGGGAGGAGTGGGGGCACGCACCTCTGTGAGCTCCACGTTGGCTGGATCCCCCAGGATGGAGCCGTCAGGCTGCTTGTAGCCAGCATAGCGGATGAGCTGGGAGTTCCAGACTCGAAAGTCATGCTTGCCGTCGGTCCTCTGGGGAAATATGGTGATGGCAGATCTGTGGCGGAGAGAGGGGGACGTTTGGCACCAGGGCTGGGCTTGCACTTTGGGGACATACTGGAAAAAGTGTCGCCCAGGCCAATGAGTGCATAAAGCTCAGGGCCCACGGTGCAGCTGTTGGAAGGGGAGGGACCTTGCTCTGTCTCTCCACTGGACCGCTGGGTGAGGAAGGGTGGAGGATAGGAGGCCTGGTGCCAGCTCACTGAAGGAAAGAGAATGCTTCTCTAACTGGAGACTTTCAAACAATCTTGACTTGCACCAGTTTTCCAGAAAGTTCTTTTGCAGCAGGTAATCCTCAGGGAAAAAAAATCAGATCCTGTTTCCTTTTAAGAGCTCACCACTGATTCCCAGTTTTAGTCTTTCTTTTACCACCATCATTATTTATTGTCCCATTTGCTCACGCCCTGTACCACAGCAAAGTCTACAGACGTACGATTAATAAGAAATCAACTTCCATTTGTACTCATATTTATTTACTTTGAAAGAAAACTGAAGATCGCCCCTGGCCTTGCCCACCTAAATAGGCAACCGTGAGACTGTGTACTGTTATTAAATTGTAGAAAGATGTGGTTGCCTACGGACGGCACCTCACTGGAGCCCTGCTTCCTTTCTGTTAAAAGGGAAATCAGGGCTTCTCTGGTGGCACAGTGGTTGAGAGTCCGCTTGCCAATGCAGGGGACACGGGTTCATGCCCCGGTCCGGGAAGATCCCACATGCCGCGGAGCGGCTGGGCCCGTGAGCCATGGCCGCTGAGCCTGCGCGTCCGGAGCCTGTGCTCCGCAACGGGAGAGGCCACAACAGTGGGAGGCCCGTGTACCGAAGAAAAACAAAAATCAAAAAAGGGAAATCGGCGTTTTGGAGAGGTGTTATAATGATGCCTTATCCTCTTTGGTACCATCAGAAGGATTGGAACAAATGGAAAGGAGAGTAATTTTTTCACGAAGTGGTTTGATATTATCTCCTTCCAGGAGCTCCTGTTACCTGGACCCATCAGTTCCATCCACAGACCAAATGCTAGGCTATGGAAACCACATCCTGGCTTGTGTCAACATGGGGATGACATTATAGGTCCAACCCAAAGCTCACAGATCTGCTCCCATTCACATCCTGCCCCTGGAATCCTGCCCTGCTGCTCCCTTGGTTGGAGTCTGTTTCTGCTGTCATGTACCCAATTTCAAGCCCCGATTCAAATTTGCTTTCTCCACACAGCATCCCCTGTCTTATCTAGTTCCCAGGGCCTCCTCTTGAGCACATTTAGGTCATACTGTCTGCACAAGACAATATTGCATTTAATACTGCAGGGAGTGGTGTGTCACACCTCGGGGTGAGTCTAGGACCCAGGCTGAAGGCGGAAGACATATAGAGCCAAAGATGCTCTTAAAAATCTCTTAGCAAAAAAAAAAAAAAAAAAAAAATCTCTTAGCGAAGGTGCCATATTGGAGATGAACACAGACTGAGTAAAATTGTGAGTAAAATTTCCCTCCAGCATTAAACCACATGGCTATTTCTTTGGCTGAGTAGCAGATAAAGCCTGTTTGTGTTTGTTTATATATATTTTAAAAGTGTGTTTAGAAACTCCAGAATCTCACACAGTGGGGTGGGATGCTTACTCTGTGTGTGGGAACAAGCCCAATGGAAGACATGGAACAGGTTTACACCTCCCATCTCCCAATCCTGCTAAGCATAATGTCGCAAAATGGCAAGTCTAATGCCCTGTACTGTTTGAATTACATCTCTCTCCCTCCCTTCATCTCCCTTGTCCACCTTCCTCCTTTATGCTTAGATAGTTTCTATACATGGTATACATTCTCTTATGGCCTCTCCTCGTGTCCAGATGTGTAGTTTCAAACTTGTAAAAAAAAAAAAAATTAGCCAAACATTTCATAAATAGAATATCTCATTTAGACCCGCCCCCCCCAATACAGAATTGAAAAAAGTAAAGGTGCACTGCCTTTTTATTACCCCATCACAGCACCATTTGAAAACTACCAAAATAACCCATAAGCTCCTTGAGGCCAAGACCTTGACTGGGCCCTCCTTTAATGTTAGGATACGCAGGAGGGCTCTTTATTGTTTTCTGAGGGGTGAGGTCTTTTAGGAAAAAGATCTGAATACTAATTTCCCAAGCAGGCCCTGGGCTTAAATTACAGGGTCTTTTCCTATTGGTGGGCTCAGCTGGCAAACACCATTTCCTTCTCAAGGAAGAGACTTGTCCAAGAAAGCCCATGCTTAATGCCAATAGGTCACTTTGGGGATGAGCTCAGTGTAGCCTGAGGGCTTGTGGGAATATCCCTGCAGTGGTCCTGCATGGCCCCAAGATGGGGCTGGTCCTCAGCTGCTGGGAACAGATGCAGGGGCAGGACTGAGGGAGTAGGATTAACAACTGTCACCGCCTGTCTGCGGGGGCCCCAGCTGTTCCCTTCTAGCTGCTCCTCTCCCAGCTGAGACTTGCCAGTGTGGAAGCCACCAGCTCACATTGGCTCCTTCCTGCCTTGGCCTGTATCCTGTGGCTTTGTTCTTCGCGGGGGGCAAGAGGAGTCCCAGGTGCGGCTCAGCTTGGTGGAACCAGAAACGGTGGTCCCCACAGCAGCGGGAAGAGAAATTGCCTTTTAAACCTAGGGAGCCTCAGAGGCGGCTCCAGGCAACAGAGCAGGAGCTGGTAAAAGCAGGTCACCACCGGCAATGGGATTTTCCTATTCCTGGGAATCTGAAACATCCCTTCCTGTTTCCTCCGTGGGTGATATCGAACTGTGGGATAAACATGATTCTGGTCGCTGTAGTCTTGCAAACCACACGGGAGTCTGTTTCTCCCGGGAGAGAAGGCACATGCTGGTTAGAACGAGGATGCCAGGCTACCTCTCTCGGCTTGACACCTGTCCCCGGGAAAAGAGGGGGAGCATTTCCTTCACAGGGGGGTGAACGCCAGACCCAAGGGTCAACAATGGGAGGACATCAGACTCCACTCCCCTAAGCGGGTCAGCTCACCTGAGGTTCCCTTTGTTGGTGGCATACTTGATATGGTTACAGATGTAGTTGAACATCCCGTGAGCCGTGGTACAGTCGCGGGCATCGAACACCTGCAACGGGTATATCGTGGGAGTGATCACCTCCTCCTTCCCCATTCATCACACCCAGGGCAGCCCTCCCAATGGAGGAGCGCCCAGAGCCCACCCCGGCTGCTGCGCTCCTGGAGTAGTGAGCATCTCATTACTGAGCCCCGGGCTGGGTTTTATCTTTTTTTTCTAATAACTATGGCCAATCAAACCAGGAAAAATCCCCTAAAAGTAGGCATGGACTGTAAGTGAACGTAGGAAAGAGATGCTGAGCAGAGGAGGGACTTTAAATGGGCTGCCTGTATCTCCTATGAGGTTCCTAGAGATTAGGGACTTAAAAATAAAACAACCACAAAAAAACCAGACACCCCGCCCCCACATCCCCCACCCCCGAGACTGATAACTAATCTACTTCCAAGATGAAACTATTCCCTAGAGGAAAAGAAATCACACCAGGGGACACAGAATCTAATGCTTTTAGGGAGTAGGCAGATAATGGAAATAAGGAAAGAGAGGAGGTATAAGACAAAAGGGGCAAGAGGGGTCTGTAGTAAACTGGAGAGTATAAGCCCTACCTAGAGACATCAGATTCAATCTTTTAAAAAGATTGTTTGGGCTAAATAAGATATAAGCCAGATTCAGTCGTGATCTGAGAATTTGGGACCCCGTGGTCACCATCTGAGAGTCCACCACAGCCAAGTGCCCTTGCTAGGAGCTGACCCTTTTTAAAGCTCATTCCTCCCCCGGCAACCCCACCAAAGGGCTCTTCATAGTATCTGAGCCTGACTGCTCACCTGCAGCTTGGACCACTGGATCCGGCCGACGCAGCGGGAGGCATTCCTCCAGGCATGCTTGGCCCCGTAGATGAGCTCTGTGTCCTTGAGCTGGTAGGTGCTGGTGGTTTCGATCTCTTTGCTCACCTCTTCCAGCCTCTCCATATGAGCTTTGGAGCCGAATCTGAGGGAAGAGAGAAGAGACATGGGAGCATCACCCTCTCTACTAAATTAGAGGTTGGTGGAAGGAGTGAGCTATTACAGGAGGCCAGAAGCCACAGAGTCTGGATTGATATCTGGACACAACAGTTTCAACATAAAGCAGAGACTGGCAAACTCAAATGCCTACAAAGGCCCGGCAGTGTACATAGGACTGAACTGGCTGGATGGGGACTGCAGCAAACAGGTGAGCCTACGCCTGGTCCAAAGGGGGCAGCCCCAACTCTGCTCTAGCCTGCTGTTGTCTGATAGGAATGGGGGCCTGGTACTGCCAGATCTTCTTTCAAGAGAAACTGAAAATCTGATTTTTAAAGGCAACTCTTCTAATTTTTAAATGGTGGCAATAAACTGAATTTTAGAAAGTTAAAAAATTCTTATGAAAAGGTTCAGGCTTTAAAAAAGGTATAGAGAATAATGTAATGAATACCCATGTCCCAAGCCTAAGAGATGATAAATAAATAAGAAAATATATTATAGTTCCTTGGGGACTACTCTGCATTGTAGCCCACTTTCTTTCCAGGAGTGACAGCTGTTTTGAATGTGGCATTTAGCATTCTCATGCTTTTGTTTATATTTTTGCCACTTGTGTATCTATCCCCTAAATCACGTATAGTATTTTTCTGCATGTTTAAAAGGTTTATGTAAATGGGGCTGTCCTGAACGTATCCTTCTACAGCCTGTCCTTTTCTTCCTTTGCTCAAAGTTATTTAGGAGCTTCATTTCCATGAACATGCAGAGTTTTAACCTGTTCATGTTTATAGCTGTATAGTATTCCATTACAGAAAATGCCACAGTTTACTTACACATTCTCCTATCAATGGAGTTGAGATTGTTTCCAGTTGGCTCTTTAATTTTTTTTCCTATTCTAACAATGTTGCAGTGAACATTCTTATGCAGGCCTTCTTGTGAACAAGTGTGAGAGTTTCTTTAGGGAATATACCCAGGCGTGGAATTGCTTGAAAAGTTTCAAATTTAAGCAACACTTTGCAGGCTAAACAAAAACACTTCTAGGGGCCAGATCTGGCCCTTGGGCCACCAGTTTTTGACCTCTGTGCATGGCAGGCAGAGGCCTTATGCTCAGGTCTTGGTTCAACTGTCTGCACATTTGGACCTGAAGTCTCTGTACCCAGTACCCGGTCTTCCCAGTGTAGACATGAACTTGCCTTTTAATTGATGAGTAGTACTGATCAATAAACTCTTTGGCAAGAGGGAAGAGCTGGTCTTTTGTGCAGACATCTTCAGGCCTTCGTATTTGCTGAGAAGGAAGCATGATGGACCCCATACAGATGTGCTCGGTGCATCCCGTTCCCTGGAAGGAAAAGAGATTTGGGCTATTACTTCATTTCACCCAACTGTGGCACGTGTAGGGTTGTGGACCTGGATCTGACATTCATGGTGGAGCTTCCCCGGCTTTAATTCCCAAAGTGGATTTCTCACATACCAGCTTCTAATCACTGTTGGACCCGGTTATCAGCCCAAGTAAGGAAAGGGCAAGCATCACTTTAAGGTCCTGAATGTGTTTGCTCTACTTAACTGGGGGGAGAGGGGCTTTGTGACTGTCATTCCCTGGGAAGCAGAACCATTGGTGCTGAATCCCCCAATATGTTTTGATCCCATGTTGATCAAGAAGGAGCTAGTAGAGTGATTGGGGAACAGGAGGCAGAATGTGTCTGTGGGATGTTGATTGCAGAACATAGCCCTAATTCCTCCCCTCCCTGTATTCACAGCCTTTGCTATGTGACTTTACAGCAATTCTCATCAAGAGGTAAAGCCTCTTCCCTCTCCTTTTGAATCTGGGCTGGTTTGGGCCAACAGAATATGGCAGAAGTGACACTGTGCCCATTCTGAGTCCCGACCTCAAGAGATCTTACACATTTCTGCTCATTCTCTCAGGACACTGCAACCAGCATGTGAAGGAGACCAAGCTAGCTTGCTGGAAGATGAGAGGCCACATGGAGCAGAGCTGAGTTATCCCAGCCAGGGCCATCCTAGACCAGCCTGCCGAGAGCTGACCCCTCAGATGATCGCAGAAGCATGAGATCAGCAGAACCACACAGCCCATCTGTAGACTTTTGGAAAATAATAAGTGGTGGTTGTTTTAGGTCACTAATTTTGGGGGAAGTTTGTTACACTCCAATAGCTAACTGATACAACATTCCTCCAAGAGGCCCATTTTCCAGAACAATGTAAAATAACAGATTGGTTGATTGACTGAAAAATATATAAAATTTAGAGGACAGACTGAAAACCAAGAAGGGTTTGTCCAAAACTCCATCAGTGGTCGGACTGTGTGAGAGAAAAAGAATGTACTTAGAACCAGCAACTCCCCTTTTGAGTACAAGGGGACACAAATAAAAAGCATTTGCACAAGTAAGTATCCACCAGTGGTTCTCAAATGGCGGTGAATTTCCCACCCAGGGGACATCTGGTAATGTCTGAAGACATATTTGGTTGTCACAACTTGGTGTGGGGGGGTACTGGCATCTGGCTGGCACAGGTCAGGGGTGATGCTCAACATCCTATAACGCACAGGTTGGTCCCCACGATAAGAATTACCCAGTCCCATGTGTGGATACTGTTAGGGTTGAGAAACCCTGGTCTCCCCCTTGCTGGGGTACTCACCAACGTGCTCTTAAGGTGGAGGGTGTCAGAGAGAACCACATCGGTCTCCCAGTTCTTGACCTTGAGGAAACGAGGGCACTTGGAGGGGCTGCCATTCTTTATGGGAGACTGTTTTCCTGAGGCAGGGGGCTGGAGGAGAGAAAAAAAGATGAAATATTATGCATTTGAGGGCACTGGAAGATTGTTTCCATTGGGATGGGGAGAGGTGATGCTCTTCCTGGAATCTGTCGCCAGTCACCAACTGTCCGTGACTCTCTGGGATGGACACATACAAGGTAGCTGGGAACCTGGTCCCTCTACCTGTGCAGAAGAAGGCACCGTGGAAGAATGTTTCAGGTTCTGTTCTGGGGAGAGGGCTCAGGAACTCAAAGGTGGTCTCTCTGGAGTCTAGCACAGGGTCTGGCACATTAGCAGGGACTTAATGAAAGTTTGTGGAATGAATAAGTGACTGAAAGAACACTGTCAGTGTCTTCAAATGATAACAGCCCTCAGGGCGGAGGAATCAAACCTGAGGCTGGGTCAAGTTACTTGGATTTCTGGGCCTTCCTGCCATAGCCCGAACTCACCATTCCGGGCAAGTACTGGGAAAACAAAAAGTTTATGTGAGAAAGGTTTGAAGCATAGAATACTTTCCCCCGATTTCAGGTTTCTGCTTTTCAAAAAGGCCAAACATATCCCTGCCTCAGGCCTTTGCGCTTACTGTTCTCTCCATCTTTTTTTTTTTTTTTTTTTTTTTTTTGCTGTGCACGGGCCTCTCACCGCTGCGGCCTCTCCCGTCGCGGAGCACAGGCTCCAGACGCACAGGCTCAGCGGCCATGGCTCATGGGCCCAGCCGCTCTGCAGCATGTGGGATCTTCCTGGACCGGGGCACGAACCTGTGTCCCCTGCATTGGCAGGCAGACTCCCAACCACTGCGCCACCAGGGAAGCCCCTGTTCTCTCCATCTTGAATGTCTTCAGTGCTCCATTTATCTTCACCTCTGTAAGCAAACTGTCCAGTAGGTGAGCAGGGATAAGCCTGGGCTGACGAATGTTGGCCCATCCATTCTGAACTTCATCGATAAGGATCATATTCTGTCTTGGGTGTTTCTGAGTGGTTGTCTACCTGCCTGGGCAGAGATGTGCTCGTGCGTCAGACAAGCATCAGCAACTCTAAGGGACAGGCAGCAGGCACACCCTGATGCAACGGCCGAGCGACGGAGGGCAGAAGGTGAGACAATGTTGCGTCACTCAGGCCAAAGAGTAGAGCAGCGGGCAGTGACCTTGAGGCAGGGCATTCACACATTCAAATTGTATTTACTGAGCACCTACTATGTGCTAGACACCGTTAGGCATTGGGGACACTGAGGTGAACAAGGCAGTCAGGATCCTTGTCCTTCTGGAGCATCGTTTTGGGAGAAGCAGAGGTAAATAATAAGTAAACTAATATGTGGATGATATAATTTCAGGTGGTGATAAGAATATAATATAGAGGGAGGTAATGGTGACAAAGTGGAGGGGAAAGAGGCAAGTGCAAAGACCCTGAGGTAGGGATGAGTTTGCTCAGTTCAAAGGACCAGCAAGGAGGCCAGTGTGGCTGGAGTGGATGAGTGAGGATGAGTACAAGGAGATGAAGTCAGAAAGGAGGCAGGGTCCACATCTCATCAGCCTGGAGGTGCTCAGGCTGGCAGGGAGCTGTGAATTAGGATTAAATCAGGTTAAGCCTAGGACAGAAATCACAGGGAACTCTGAAGGACAACTACTGAAAACTAGCATTCAATGAGCACTTGCTATGTTCCAAGCAACATCATCCCCATTTTACAGATGAGGAAACTGAGGCACAGAGAGGTTAACTAAGTTGTCTAAGACCACAGAGCTAGTAAGCTGGAGCCAGGAGTCAAAGCCTGGCAGTCTGGCCTTTGAAACCATGCCCTTAACTGTTTGACTATCCTGCCTCTTGACGATCATGCACAATTCACGCATTCATTCATTCATTCAACACATGTTTATTGAATATCTCCTATGTGCCAGGCAAGTCAGTAAGGGCCAGGGCTACAGTGACAAACATACAGATGTGATCTGTGCCCTCATGGAGTTCACAGTCCAGTGGGGATGGTGATTTAATGAACCACTATAATTGAGTGAACTGGGTGCCATAACACGGGACGTTGGCAGTGTGTAGGGGGCTGTGGAAACACACAGAAGAGGCGCCTGACCCAGAGTATTTGACTTCTAAGTCAAGACCCGAAGGATAAGTAGGTGTTCACCAGGCAAAGAAGTGGGAGCACAGTCTTGCTGGCAGAGAAGTGAGAGGCATGGCCACCTTTCTGGCCAAGGAAGAGGAGCTCTGTGCTAAAGCGTCCATGCTGCCATGTTGGAGTTTGGGGAACAGGAGGCAGGTGACAGCATGTCACTGGTAAAGATCATGTCAGAACAGTGCAGGGAGCCATGGCAGAGAACAACGGGAAGGTACTATGACTCATGATCTCCCACACCTCCCTGCTCTGGCCAGACCCAGTCATCCCCAGTGGCTCCCATCTCAGTGTTGGGCACCACCATCCATCACCTCCTGTGCATATGCCACAGGGAGGAGCTTCCTGGACATCATCCTCTTTATCTCCCACCCCCCAATCCATCCCTGACTCCCATCCATTTTAGCCTTCTAAATAACTCTAGAATCCATTTGGTCCCCTTTCTCTCCATCTACTGGCCAGCACCCTGTCCAAGTCTCCATCATCTTTCATTGGGGTGACTGCAACAGTCTCCTAAATGGTAGCCATTCTTCATCACTATTGGTGTCATTATTCTGCTACTAGTAAAACTTGTAGTCCTGTTACAACGACTACTGCTATAAGCATTACTGCTGTAGTGCCACCCCGGGAGCAGGAGAATGATGTAGATGAACTCCCTAACAGGGAATAGGCAAATTCCCTACTTGCCCTTCTATCCTGCTAAACTCTTAAGTTAGTTTACTCATGTCCCCACGTGAAGCCACGTCCAAACTCCACTTCCTTGGAAGGCCCGTCCAGACAACCTAAAACTTCTTTGTTTCGGATTCTATTTCCACTCCTGTGTCTTCCAGCAGACGCCCAGGTGATGGAGGGCACCTCTGGGCAGGCCTTTGTGGTGACAAATTCCTCTGATTGTGCCGATGACCTGCATCCTTGAGAAAATAAAATCCTACCTTTCCCGCGTGGGAGGCACCCCAGCCGTCCTCCCTAGGCAGGGCGTCACTTAGCCCGTTTAGAAACTCTCTTTTAACACCCTGGAGGTTGAGGGGCAGCTGGAATCCCACAGTGGGGATAACAGACATGGCGTTGGTGGTGGGGTCGGGCCCAGGACCCGTGGAGGTGACAGGAGGGCAGGAGGGTGGGGAGCCTGACAAGGAGGGAGGAAGAGAGGGGTGGGGTGTGGCCGGTGGGCAGGCAGCCGGCAGCCATCATTGGCAGGGTGGAGGGAGTGAGATAACAGGCAGTAAAAGAGGCCACGTGCTGAGGGTCCAGATGTGTGAGGGGTGGTCATTACGAGACAAGTAACCGGGGGCTCAGGCGCGAGGTGTGCCATTCCGCACCCCAGGCTGTGTGAACTGCCCACTTGAAACCAGGCATTAGGAGGCCTCTGGCAGGGCTGCTGTACTTGGGCTTTGATGTTTTACTTAGCCAGCAGTAATATTAGATGACACAGGAGGGGACAAATGGGGAGATTAATAGAGCAGCCAGGGGCCTGCAGGGGGGATGCAAATGACTTTTCTGAGTGGGGACCTAAGCTAAAAATTCAGATTAGTGGCCCTTGTGGGTTGTTAAGCTGGGGATGGGGCACAAGTGGACTTTGGGCTGTGGCTGTGTGTGTTTGTTTCTGGATTTGTGTCTGGGGTAGACAATGGAAGCTTTTCAGGTCGCGGGAGACACTGACTTGATTTCAGTGGGTTCTATGGGAGGGCTCCTCCATGCCTGTTCCTAAATTTGCAAAGGAGGCTCTGAGCTCCTGGGCATTTCAAAGGCTTTGTCAACACCTCTTTGCTTGGGGAGCCTGCAGAGAGGCCCTGAGGAAATGGAAGGAAATGATCTCGCAACCCAAGAGGAGACAGCAGGTGAGGTCATGTCAGCCTAGGGCCCTGAGCCAGGAATTCAGCTTGTAGGAGCCCCGGCACCCTCATTCCTTGCCCCTTTCCTTCCCTCGCTGCTTTCTCTCTTTCAACAAATACACACTGAATACGTACTATGTGCCAGGGACTTGTGTTCTAGGCCCTACAGTGATCCCCATTCTCTTGGGAGAAGCATCTTCTAGCTGCCTGCTCTGAAGCAGGGATTTGCAAACTGTGGCCCCGTGGGCCAAATTTGGTCTACCATCTACTTTGGTACAGCCCATGGACTAAGAATGGTTTTCCCATTTTAA
The DNA here is from genome assembly GCF_005190385.1 of Monodon monoceros. Classification (NCBI taxonomy): domain Eukaryota; kingdom Metazoa; phylum Chordata; class Mammalia; order Artiodactyla; family Monodontidae; genus Monodon; species Monodon monoceros. The sequence continues at coordinate 75,439,740 of NW_021703765.1, forward strand.
ACTCATTGAATAAAAAAGTCAAAAGCAGGATAATGCCCCATGACAGGTGAAAGTTACATGAAGTTTGAATTTCAGTGTCTGTGAATAAAGTTTTATTGGCACACAGCCAACCTTGTTTGTTTCCATATTGTCTATGGCTGCTTTTTTTTTTTTTTTTTTTGCATTACGCAGGCCTCTCACTGTTGTGGCCTCTCCCGTTGCGGAGCACAGGCTCCGGACGCGCAGGCTCAGCGGCCATGGCTCACGGGCCCAGCCGCTCCGTGGCATGTGGGGTCTTCCTGGACTGGGGCATGAACCTGCATCCCCTGCATCGGCAGGCGGGCTCTCAACCACTGCGCCACCAGGGAAGCCCTATGGCTGCTTTTGCAATACAAGGGCAGAGTGGGGAAGTTGTGATGGAGACTAAGATGGGATGGCCCACAAAGCCAAAAATATTTCCTATCCTCTCCTTTACAGAAAAAGTTTGCAGACTCCTGATTTGAAGGATTAAATTCCAGTGGCTGAAAGCTAACCTATCTTACTTATGTCTCCATCCACTTAAACATTGCTGAGTCAGAGATCACTCCTGATCATTCTCTAAAACAGCGTCCCATCCTTGTTACTCTCTGCCCCTTTATCATGCTTTATTTTTATTCATAGCACTTATCACTGCCTGTAGTTTATGAGTGTGTATGTATTTGCTCATGAATGCATGTAGTTATATCTCTTTATCTTATATAGATTTACATATATCTTTATAGATGTTTAGATATAGATACAGTTTTTTGCCTACTCACCATCCACTTTGCTCTTTTGCCAGTCTCTAGACCGGTGCCCAGCACACACTACGTGTTCAACAACATGTTCATTTGAGGTCTGCTATGGACTGAATTGTATCCTCTAGAATTCATATGTTGAAGCTCTAATTCCCATTGTGACATATTTGGAGATAGGGCTTTTAGAAGGTACTTAAGGTTAAATGAGGTTATAAGGGCAGGACCCTAATCTGATAGGATTAGTGGTCTCATAAGAAGAGGAAGAGAGATCGCTCGCTCTCTCTTTCCCTGTGTGCACAGGCTGTGTAAGGTGGCCGTCTGCAAGCCAGGAAGAGAGCCCTCACCAAATGCGACCATGCTGACACCACCCTCCAGAACTGTGAGAAACAACTTTCTGTTGTTTAAGCTGCTGAATCTGTGGTTGTTGTTTTGGCAGCTTGAGCTATTTAATATAAGGTCTAAATGCATTTCAAATTGTAAAGCAATTATTCTCCAATAAAGATGTTTAAATAAATAAATAAACGCAGTTCAAATTGTGGAGTTCCTTAAATGCTAAGCCAAAGACTTCGGCCTTGATGTAGTAGACAGTGGAGAAGCTGCCTTATGGAGGGGGTGGCATTATCGAAGCTGCATTTTAGGAAGTATGTGACTGCTGGGACTACAGGAGGGAGAGGGTGGAGGCTCAGAGACCCAGGAGGGGGCTGCTGCACCAGTGCAGGGGAGGGGCCTGGAGGGTGGAAAATACAGCTGCAGGAGCAGACGACAGGAAGGCAGGAGATGGGAGCTGGGGTGCCAGAAGCCGGACAAGAGCCTTGTAGCATGAGAGGATGGGAGGGAAAAGAACAAAGTCAACAATGACTTGGAGGCTTCCGGTCTAGGTAAGTGGGAGGATGCGAGCCTTTTAGCAGACGTTGGGAAGTAAGGAGTGGGAGTGGGGGGAACGTGGAGGGAGGAATTTAAGGCAGGAAGATAGATGCTAGACATCAGAATCTGGCAGATCTAGAAACAGAGGCCACGCACCCTGCCCTCCTCCGATTGTGGGCTGTCACAGCCAGGAGTCTCACAGTGAAACTGGGACATATTAGGAACTGTTAGGAGTTGAACTGTGTTCTCCCAATTCATACCTTGATGGCCTAACCCCAGGACCTCAAAATGTGACCTTATTTGGAGTCTTTAAAGAGGAAATTAAGTTAAAATGAGGTCATTAAGGTGGCCTTAATCCAATATGACTGGTGGCCTTACAAAAAGGGGAAATTAGGAGGCAGACACGTATACAGGGAGAACGCCATGTGAACACGAAGACTGTCATCTACAAGCCAAGGACAGGGGCCTGGAGCAGCTCCTTCCCTCGCTGCCCTCAGAAGGAACTAACCCCGTAGCCACCTTGATCTCAGACTTTTGGTTTCCAGATTCTGAGCTAATAAATTCCTGTTGTTTAAGCCACCCAGTTTGTGGTGCTTCCTCCTGAAAACAGCTCTGGGAAACGAATCTAGGAGCTGAGGCCCAAACCTGTGCAAAGCAAGTAAGTTCTCATTCTTTCACTGTTGGTGTCAGTGCCAGCTCCTCCCTCATAGGCCTTCAGCGACTTGCCCTGCTTGGCTTGCTGTAAAATGAGGGCAGCACGCTGGGGCAGAGCCGGGCAGCGGGCCATCCAAACCAGGGCCTGGATACCACACACCATGCTGCAGCCCCTTAGCTGCAGCCCCAGGCGGCACTGTTCCAATCTGTGGGTACCACCCCTCAGAGCAGCAGGTATAACCCGGTTGGGAGCTGTGGCAGCTCAGTTTCTAGAACCACGGGCCCGCAAACCAGCAAGTACGCACCCATCCGTGCAATTAAAAAATTGCTACTTATAAAACTTAACCAACAGTGTTAAGTACCTTGGAGTATAATTTCCCTATAGTGTATTCAAAGCATGATTTCTAAAGTGATTCACTCTTTATAATAACTCCACAGAAGCTTGAAATGGCTTATTCTTTCCCCACTCTCTCTCTTTCCCCCTGATTCAACGGTCCGTGTTCTATAGTCTGTGGAGGGTGATTACGGAAGGGGGTGCTTGGGAGTCAGACTCATCACAGTTTGGGTTCACAGACAAGGGCCTCTGGAGGTGAGGTTTTGTTTGTTTTTGTTTTTGACCCTGCAGGGCTGCATGTGGGATCTTAGTTCCCCGACCAGGGACTGAACCCGCGCCTCCTGCAGTGGAATCAGGGAGTCCTAACCATTGGA